>NC_074704.1:18238662-18309998 GCF_029448725.1 Salvelinus fontinalis | reverse complement strand
TCAAAAGATTTGTCAGGCGCCCCATCTGGCCCAGGCCCCCAAATGGGAAAAAGAAACAGTAGCAAGAGACAGAGACAGAGTGGCAGATCGGGGCATTTCTTCAGGGCATGGTTCTATTCCCAGTGCACTAATTGGAGGAGCTGATGTGTGTATCAGTTTTTCTCTGCCGGATGAACACATACACACAGGGAGACATCTCATCTCATCCCTCTCTGTCTTTCTGTCTGTCTGTCTGTCTCTCTCTCTGCCTGAGTGAAGGACGTGAGAGAAAGAGAGGAGGAGGAGTCGTAAACGTGTGGAAGCGGCCTCTCACTTAGGGGCAGAGAAGACGGTCTCCAAGTATCATGAGGACTCGGGGGTGATTCAGGGGGGTATTCCCATGTCCTGTTGTCCTGTTTGATCTAAATCACTCACTTTTTCAAGGACGGAATCAGATTAAATGTGTGTGTGTTGGTGTGTGGCTGAGTGTGTGTGTATGAGTGTGTGTGTGTGGATTCTAAAAGACAACCTGTCTGTACACTCCACAGTTGAGACAGAGTGAGTATCTGGGAACTGTATGGTTCAACTGAACCTGACTGCATTTCTACTTTCCCCTAAAATGATCCCTCTCAACAGGAGAGGGTTAGAAGGGTGCATGTTCTGTCATAAAAGTGGCGTAATCTAGAAATGCAACCGTCACAGTGTGTCTGTGTGTGTGTGTGTCTGTGCGTGCGTGTGTCTGTGTGTGTGTGTGGATTACATCAGAGCTGACTAATCGCCCTGGGATAGGGCGATCAGAGGGATAACAGGGTCGCAGCAGACCAGTCACTACAGTCAGACACTTCCCACTGTAATAGAGAACCATGGGAAAAGTCCGATATAGGAAGCTAATAAGGAAGAGTGAATGGGCCAGATAGGACCTGTACAACACAGAATGCTATAGCTATTAGGGACCTCAGGTTCAGTCTTCAATGGGAGTAATGGGGGCTTCTTTAGGGGTCGGGATGTGGAGGGGGGGGTGATATTGTTCTCTAGGGGTAAAGGACGTTAGGGCTTACTTTCCAATTCTCTCCTTATTTCTCTCTCTCTCTCTCTCTCTCTCTCTCTCTCTCTCTCTCTTATCACTGAGCACCGTGCTGCAGTGTTTCTGATCATCTGCCGTGGCCCATGTGAGCAGTGGATTACATATTTATTCAGGGAGTTTTCATCTCGGCTCTACTGCCATCTGTCACCCATAGCATGGCCATGGGCGAGTTACAGGAGGGTTACAGTAGTGTGTGTGAGAGAGAGAGAGAGAGAGGTATTTAGCATGCCGGCCAGGTTTAAAGAGACTTATGGTGACACTGAGGGGTGTTTCACTCTAGAAAGAAGATCTGGATAGATCAGTTGAGTTGGATATTTTACAAATCAATGAATTACATTTATATTCTTTTCACATTTCAACAAACATTTCTGCTATAGAGACTCAATGCTTACAGCTGACCATGGAGTGAATGTTTAGTACCATTTGACCAGCATCAAGGGATTGGTCAAGTGTTGACATATCCATAAATCTATGTTGTCTGTTTACATACACGTGTTTATTTCATTTCTATTTTGACCATGGACTGACTCTATGACTGTATTTGTGTGTGACAGCTCTCGCTATGGTCCTCCCACGCATTGGCCTACTCTCCCCCTAAGGCTGGGGATATGTGCAAGTGAAAGAGAGAGGAGATAGACAGAGAGAGAGAGAGAGAGAGAGAGAGAGAGAGAGAGAGAGAGAGAGAGAGAGAGAGAGAGAGAGAGAGAGAGAGAGAGAGAGAGAGAGAGAGAGAGAGAGAGAGAGAGAGAGAGAGAGAGAGAGAGAGAGAGAGAGAGAGAGAGAGAGAGAGAGAGAGAGAGAGAGAGAGAGAGAGAGAGAGAGACTGTGCAGGAGAGTCAGAGAGAGACAGAGAGAGAGAGAGAGAGAGAGAGAGAGAGAGAGAGAGAGAGAGAGAGAGACTGTGCAGGAGAGTCAGAGAGAGACAGAGAGAGAGAGAGAGAGAGAGAGAGAGAGAGAGACTGTGCAGGAGAGTCAGAGAGAGACAGAGAGAGAGAGAGAGCAGAGAGAGAGAGAGAGAGAGACTGTGCAGGAGAGTCAGAGAGAGACAGAGAGAGAGAGAGAGAGAGAGAGAGAGAGAGAGAGAGAGAGAGAGAGAGAGAGAGTCAGAGAGAGTCAGAGAGAGTCAGAGAGAGAGAGAGAGAGAGACTGTGCAGGAGAGTCAGAGAGAGAGATTTTAGACTCACTCACACAATGGACTGCATGTTTTTGACCACAACACTGCCATCCACCCCCGAGGCAAGACTGTCTCTCTGGTTGTTGGTAAGCAACTGACAACCTGCAAGTCTTTCTGTTTTTAGCTTTGATGTAGCCTTACAAGAGTTCACACACACATACACACACACACACACACACTACCCCCTTGTAAGGTGCCTCTGCAGACTGATCAAGCGAACGAATCACACAACAACAGAAAAAGCAGCTTATGTCCTACACTGAACCCATCTACCCCATAGTGTTGCTGAATAACAAAACACATCATTAAAATCATGCCGTCAATTGTTTCAGTGTTCTTTCCTGTAAGCCAAACAAACTTGTGGTCTGGGTAAAATACATATTATGACTAATATGACTTCATGCTGTTCTCAGCTGCATGACCTGTTCTGGCTACATTGTGCAGAGCCTGGTCTATGACACACGGCATGTGTTTGATCATTGAGACATTTATCCAATGCCTGAATACATGTGGATGAATAAATGAATAATGCATTCTATTCGTGCAGAGAGAGTGAGTGAGAACGAGAGAGTGAGAGAGAGGGGGGGAGTGAAAGAGAGAGAGGAGGGAGAGACAGAGAGACAGACAGACAGAGAGAGAGAGAGCGGGGAGGGAGAAAGAGAGCGGGAGTGAGAGACAGACTGACATACAGACAGAGAGAGAGAGAGAGAGAGAGAAAGAGAGAGAGAGAGAGAAACAGAATGAGAAACACAGAGACAAATCATACACATATTCATATCCATAAGAGAGACAGAAATTATGGTCGAGGGAGGTTTGTGGATGATCAGTCAATACCAGGTTAGGTCAAGTCCCAACTCCATCTCTTTGATTTGTTTGACTACACTATGGTCGGTCGTTTTGTTAAATATCCTCACGGATCTCATGTCTCTTTGATTTGATCAAACTCCTTAACAAAAATATATATGCAGTTATTTCTATCGAGCTGTTGTCCCTACCTAGCTCCTGCTAAGAATAACCACCTTCACTTTTCTATCAAATTCCATGACAATTTTGCCAGGTGCAAATTCTTTAATCATCAATTTTGGCTCCCGAGTGGCGCAATGGTCTAAGGCACTGCACCTCAGTGCTAGAGGCGTCACTACAGACCCTGGTTCAATTCCAGGCTGTATCACAACCGACTGTGATTGGGAGTCCCATAAGGCGCTGCACAATTGGCCCAGCATTGTTTGGGTTAGGGCTTGGCCGGGGTAGGCTGCCATTGTAAATAAGAATTTGTTCTTAACTGACTTGCCTAGTTAAATAAAGGTTAAATAAAAATACAAAAAATCTATAGATCTAGTAACAAAGAATCTGTGTCACTAAATCAATGGAGCACAGATCTCTGTCAGAATAAACATAGAGAGTTAGAGTAAAATGTAACTGTCACTCCACAATAATGCAAAATACAGATATTGTGGCCCATTCAAATTGAGAGACAATCTTAGTCAAACATGGTACAGGTGACACCCACAATGCATTACACCATCTATACACATGTATGCATAAACAGAAACAAAACAAAGTAGAGTTGATAAAAGGACAACTAGTCATTCAAGGGTTTTTCTTTATTTTGACTATTTTCTACATTGTAGAATAATAGTGACGACATCAAAACTCTGAAATAACACATATGGAATCATGTAGTAACCAAAAAAGTATTAAACAAATAAAAAGATCGTTTTGATTTGAGATTCTTTAAAGTAGCCACCCTTTACCTTGATGTCCGCTTTGCAAAATAGAAAATAGGAAAAATAAAGAAAAACTCTTGAATGAGTCGGTGTGTCCAAATTTGGGACTGGTACTGTACATTAGAGTTACCTGATAATATTGCACATCGTTTAATATTATTAAGACAGTTAAAATGTCATTTCTGACAACAACAAAAACAATCTTTCATTTCGTTGTATAACCCACCGTAAAGCAAGGCATGCACTTCAGTTTCAAAGGAACCATAGTTACAGAAAGTACAAACTGTACACCTTTATCTAGGGGACTGTTTGTGTATCGACCAGTCTCAATAGCGAGAGGGGCCACGACACATCTACAAGAGCTTCCATATTGCTTGGATAAAACAATACGTTCATAGGGTTCTGTCCCAAAAGTGCATTTAAAAAGGCAGTAGGTTTGTTACTTTCAGGCTTGTTCATCAGTTGGCACCACTTTAGTTCATTGCTCTTTAAAAGTGCTGATTCAAAAGCATTACGCTCATTTCTAGAATACACTCTGTCTGTATCAGTGAGTCATATGGATGGAGTTAAAAAAGGCTTCGACATTTGCAGTTGCAACATCACAAGCCCATAAAAATATCCGTTTACATAGACATTCATTTGGCAGGCTGCAAAATCTCAGCCACTTTTTAAAAAGACACACACTTCGTGATGCAATAGAGATTTCCAGCCCAAATCGCCTTGAATCGCAGCATTTAGTATTTACCCACAACAAGGTCAAATCTGCAGGCATGGTTAAAAACAGCATTAAAACCAGTACAGTAACATTTCTGTGCCCCCATACTGCTGCATCATAATTCATAAGAGCTAGCACCAAACAGTTTATTGAAACATTTAAAAGGTAGCACACCCATGTATTTACACTTTGCAATAATGTGACCAAGGGCACCATTCACATGGTTAGCTATGTACTTAACAGACACATTGTAATCCACAAATTCATTAATAATCAACCCCAAATACTTGTCTTCACTGACAACATCTCGTATGACAGAGCCACGGGACAAAATAAAAAGTGTGCTAGACCCTGCTGACTAAACACATGCTGTCTCTGTTGCACCTACTGTTGCACTGTGCGGGACTATAGACTGCAGTCTGTTATAACGACCTCTGGTCTGCATAAGGCCCAGAGTTGTTCTTGGTCAGGTCACATGGTCAGGGAAACTCATTGCCTTAGGCATGGGTTATATCCTCAGAGGGTTGGAATGTTTTCAGTGAGGCGTGATGTCAAGCGTGTGTAAAACCACATTTCAAACCAATAAGAGACATACAGATGTAAGATCTTGATTTGAGCTAGTTGGCTACAGCAGGAAAATAATCCTCCAGCAACAGGAAATGACAATTATGTGGCTTATAATTAATGGATTTTTTTTTGTAAGGCTTGATGCATTTTGCGTTAGGGCAGATCAAGTCTGTAATTTTGACGTGGAAATTACAAACTTTAGAAACCTTTTAAACCCTTGGATACTCTACAAGTTTGCATTTCCTGTAGTGCAGGAAAATTTGAATCAGTAAAAGACATCATGTCAGCTTACTTGTCATGTTGTTGCTCCTTTCTCTCTGCTTCCGTTTATGAATAATAATCCTCCTCAAAGCTATAACTCATTCCATTTCTAGCATGAGACAGAATTATGACTTGAAATGCTAAACAAAATATTTAATTGGTGTTTTTTTTTCACTATGAAAATAAATTCATTTTTTTCAATTTTTGAGCATAAACATACATACATGGCTCGTTATCTTGTTAATAATAATGTGGTTTTGGAAATATACATGTTTCGTGAAAAATGTTAGTATCAGGTTACTTTAGGACAAGCAAACAGCTACTCTCAGTCAATAGTTCCTCTTTCCAGAACTATCCACAAAAATGTCACATGTCCAGTTATATTTGATAATTCACAGATAACCAAATTGGAAATTGCACAGATTAAACGCTTAAATTTCACACACAACACATGCCATTCAGGGGATGACAAAATACCAGGCAAATTCAAAAATGAGTTCTCCGAAAACTCACTCAAATCATTGGATGCAACAGCAACGATACTCTTAAATGAAAAGACAGAAAGGGCAGTCACATGGGGAGATGCAGAGAGTGCATTGGCAAGGAGTTAGTCTAGTCTAGTGATTGCGTGTTGTCATGCATGTAAACGTCCCTTTTTCAGGACCCTGTCTTTCAAAGATAATTCTCCAAAAAATCCAAATAACTTCACAGATCTAAGAACACAGTCGCTAAGACACTAACAGCTTACAGATGGTAGCCAATTAAGATCACAGTTATAAAAACGTTGGACACTAAAGAGGCCTTTCTACTGAGTCTGAAAAACACAAAAAGAAAGATGCCCAGAGTCCCTGCTCATCCGCATGAATGTACCTTAGGCATGCTGCAAGGAGGTATGAGGACTGCAGATGTGGCCAAGGAAA
Organism: Salvelinus fontinalis; assembly: GCF_029448725.1. NCBI lineage: Eukaryota > Metazoa > Chordata > Actinopteri > Salmoniformes > Salmonidae > Salvelinus > Salvelinus fontinalis. The sequence goes on along the minus strand of NC_074704.1, from coordinate 18,303,571 downwards.
TAAATTGCAATGTCCGTACTGTGAGACGCCTAAGACAGTGATACAGGGAGACAGACGGACAGCTGATCATCCTCGCAGTGGCAGACCAGGTGTAACAATGCCTGCACAGGATCGGTACATCCGAAAATCACACCTGCGGGACAAGTACAGGATGGCAACAACAACTGCCCGAGTTACACCAGGAACACACAATCCCTCCATCAGTGCTCAGACTGTCCGCAATAGGCTGAGATAGGCTGGACTGAGGGCTTGTAGGCTGTTGTAAGGCAGGTCTTCACCAGACATCACCGGCAACAACGTCGGTGGCCAGCGAAGCACCAGTGTTCTGCCATGGCCAGCGAAGAGCTCGGATCTCAATCCCATTGAGCACGTCTGGGACCTGTTGGATCAGAGGGTGAGGGCTAGGGCCATTCCCCCCAAAAATGTCCGGGAACTTGCAGGTGCATTGGTGGAATAGTGGGGTAACATCTCCCCGCAAGAACTGGCAAATCTGGTGCAGTCCATGAGGAGGAGATGCACTGCAGTACTTAATGCAGCTGGTGGCCACACCAGATACTGACTGTTCCTTTTGATTTTGACCCCCACTTTGGTCAGGGACACGTTATTCCATTTCTGTTAGTCACATGTCTGTGGAACTTGTTCCGTTTGTCTCAGTTGTTGAATCTTGTTATGTTTATACAAATATTTACACATGTTAAGTTTGCTGAAAAGAAACGCAGTTGACAGTGAGAGGACGTTTCTTTTTTTGCTAAGTTTTTGTCATGATAATAATCAAAGAGTTTGCTGCTGTACAGTAAGGAAACTGGCTATAGTAGTATAGTACTGTTGAAATATTGAAAGAATATCTGAAAGATTTGTAAAATGTCAACTTTGTATCCAGAATAAAAGAATGTCCAAGGAAGAACAGTATTCATATGTGATCAAGAGGGAATTCCCTAACTGTCAGCCAGAGCTTTGTGGCAGCAGTCCCACAAAATATCACCACCGCACCTGACTATGAGAAACCCACACAGGAATCCATTTGTTACTCAGCACTCCATACAGATTCAATTTTGACTTTGCAACTGGCCCTTTCAGATAGTGGATTGTTACCGTACACCGTATGCCCTTGTTCTTGCAATTCAGGCAGGCACTTTCTCTAATACTACGTAATATCTTCATAATACTTTCTGGATTTTTCCCATCACGCAATTCAAAATACACTACATGACCAAAAGTATGTGGGCACCTGCTTGTCGAAAATCTAATTCCAAAATCATGGGCATTAATATGGAGTTGCTGCTATAACAGCCTCTACTCTTCTGGGACGGCTTTCCACTAGACGTTGGAACATTGTTACGGGGACTTGCTTCCATTCAGCCGCAAGAGCAATGCTGAGGTCGGGCACAGATGTTGTGCTATCAGCACTGCCTCAAAGTCGACGTTCCAGTTCATCCCAAAGGTGTTCGAGGGGGTTGAGGTCAGGGCTCTGTGCAGGCCAGTCAAGTTCTAGGCCAGTCAAGTTCTTCCACACCGATCTTGACAAACCATTTCTGTATAGACCTCGCTTTGTGCACAGGGGCATTGTCATGCTGAAACAGGAAAGGGCCTTCCTCAAACGGTTTCCTCAAAGTTGGAAGCACAGATTAGTCTAGAATGCCATTGTATGCTGTAGCGTTAAGATTTCCCTTCACTGGAACTAAGGGGCCTAGCACGAACCATGAAAAACAGCCCCGACCATTATTCCTCCTCCACCAAACTTTACAGTTGGCACTATGCATTTGGGCAAGTAGCGTTCTCCTGGCATCCGCCAAACTCAGATTTGTCTGTCGGATTGCCAGATGGTGATGCATGATTCATCACTCCAGATAAAGCACTTGTGTGTGGCTTCTCAGCCAAGGAAACCCATTTCATGAAGCTCCAGATGAACAGTTGACGTTGCTTCCAGAGGCAGTTTGGAACTCGGTAGTGAGAGTTGCAATGGAGGACAGGCAATGTTTACGTGCTACGCGCTTCAGCGTCTTGTTCTGTGAGCTTGTGTGGCCTACCACTTTGCGGCTGAGCCGTTGTTACTCCTACACGTTTCCACTTCACAATAACAGCACTTACAGTTGACTGGGGCAGCTCTAGCAGGGCGGACATTTTATGAATTGACTTGTTTGAAAGGTGGCATCCAATGACGGTGCCACATTGGAAGTCACTGAGCTCTTCAGTAAAGCCATTCTATTGTCAATGCTTCTAAAGTTTGTAATTTCCACTTTAAATTGTCAGACTTGATTTGCCCTAAAATAAAATGTATCAACCCCTACAAATGTTTTTCCATTAATTATAATCCATAAAATAATTATCATTTCCTATTGCTGCAGGATTATTTTCCTGCTGTAGCAAACTGGCTCCATTTAAGATCCTATATCTGTACATGGACCTGAAGCTGTTTGTCTCATATTACTGTACCAGCTGCTTCTGTCAGTTTAAACAGTTTAACAGCCAAAGTTCCAACTTTTACAACCCATTGTAAATACACCTGTGTACTCAGATAACAGTCACAAGGCTGCCAATTGCTGTAGCACTATCTAGCACTATCCCCCAGCTAGAGTCATACAAGCGAGGGGACGAGAGAGGACGGAGAGGACGGTAGTGTCCAGAGTGCCACCAAGAGGAACTGAAGTCATTATAAACAACCTGACTTCAACAGTCCCTATAACCTTTAATTATATGAAGCCATATGTCAGTGTACTGGTGACCGATAACTAATACATCAACATAGGTTATAACTATAATGGTTAAACGTCACTATTTTTGGACATATTCTAATGAGACGGTGCTGAAACAGAAATAAGAAATGATTTTCGGGTTAAACCATAGTGCAGCTAGAAGGGGTATAGAGCGCTGCTGTGTAATCAAGGCCTGACTTTGACATCAAAGATTTGAATGGAAAGTTACTGGCTATGGTCAGATGTCTTGGTAGGTCCCTCGGCGTCATTGATCGCATATCTTTGTAGCAACATCATTGTTAGGCTAAACATGTCCTCTTGCTTAAAGCCGATGTAAATGCTATTTACAGGTCGCTGGTTGTGTGTAGGTCATTGTGGTCGTGGTCATTTTGTGGTTTTGGGGTTAAGTCAATAACATAGCTCTCCACTTGACCTTACAGTTTATTACAGTCACTTTGGTACAATTTCCACACGTATGTGGGAGCTAAGTCTTAGTATGAATGCACAATACAACGTTTTGAATATGAGACTTGCTGTGTTACACGTGTTACCAGTGTGGAGTTTTGGAAATTCACCACATACTTCTGAAAATAGCACCAAAGCGATTGAAGAAAACTGTAATGCCCAGTGAACTGTTTGAAATGAAGAACAATCACAGTAAGTCCATTTAGACATTGACATGTAATGGTTAATAATTGAAATGTAATGGTTAATAATTGAAATGTTATGTTTTATAATTGAAATGTAATGGTTAATAATTCATCAAATGTATTTATAAAGCCCTTCTTACGTCAGCTGATATCTCAAAGTGCTGTACAGAAACCCAGCCTAAAACCCCAAACAGCAAGCAATGCAGGTGTAGAAGCACGGTGGCTAGGAAAAACTCCCTAGAAAGGCCAGAACCTAGGAAGAAACCTAGAGAGGAACCAGGCTATGAGGGGTGGCCAGTCCTCTTCTGGCTGTGCCGGGTGGAGATTATAACAGAACATGGCCAAGATGTTCAAATATTCATAGATGACCAGCAGGGTCAAATAATAATAATCACAGTGGTTGTCGAGGGTGCAACAGGTCAGCACCTCAGCGGTAAATGTCAGTTGGTTAACAATAACTGAAATGCAATGGTTAAAATATAGTTGTAATGTGGTTTACATAATGGTCTTGGATGAGATATGAATATAAATATGCCACGTTTAATTAGTGGTTTGTTTGTCTGTAGCATTTCCAGGCTCTTTTAACCCCACTTAGCTGTTAATAGGTCTGTGTCTCACCGATTGCTCAAGGCACAGTAATCATAAACAACAGAGTTCTATTAAATGAGCACTCTCCAAAGACTACAAAGGTTATGTTTTGATTAATTCATGAATAAAATGGAACTTGACCAAGTATGCCCTGAGTCTACAGACATTACAATGAACAGTTGAGTAGAACAGCATGCACTGTGTGTGTGTGTGTGTGTGTGTGTGTGTGTGCGTGCGTGCGTGCGTGCGCGTGTGTGTGCGAGTGCGTGTGTGCGTGTGTGTGTGTGTGTGTGTGTGTGTGTGTGTGTGTGTGTGTGTGTGTGTGTGTGTGTGTGTGTCGGTAAAGTAACAGCCATGCACCTCCGGTAACCCCAGCAGCAGTAATAACATCTGGGATAAAGGGCCGAGCCCCTGTTAATTAGCTGTAATGGAAGGGTGATGGTATACACTCGTTCAGACAGGAGCTGCCTACCCACCTTTCATTCTCTCTGGTGGTATCACTAAACAGCCTTGGATACAAATCAATGGAAAGCACTGTAACAGAAGAGTACAGCAGCAATTTAAAGGTCAACAAAAACCTAATTGACCCTATAGTGTATAATAATGAGTGTAAAATAGCATATGGACTATACGCATATGGAGGGGTTTGAAGTATCGGCTTTGCTAGTGGTGTTGACTGCTGCTGTCCTACGAGTGTCACCTGTTTATCCTACTGAACAACTGGACATCACCGAACACCTGCTCAGCTTAATGAAGTAGAAAGCTCTTTCAGCAACCTGCCTTCAGCTATTAAGTGAAATGAATATGCCTACATATTTTACTCATTCTGACTGGCACTACTCTCTAATGCTTTCCCAATCCACCTAAATGTGTCTAATGCATGTCTCCTAGCTGAGATATTATTACTTATTAGGACATGAATCATTCTATCCAGAACAGACATGACTTTTCCCACAGATAAAAACATTATTATCCTTCCAAATGGCACCCTATTCCCTATTTCCTGGGCTCTGTTGAAAAGTAATACAGCATAAAGGGAATAGGCTACCATTTGGAATGCAGACGGGGAGAAGTGGACTGGAAGTAAAGTGTTGTTTCCCCAAAGGGATCAGTCTACAACTTGTTCTATGGTCCAGAATACATTTGCATGTTATTTTTCAGCCTCTGTGTGTGTGTGTGTGTGTGTGTGTGTGTGCGTGCGTGCGTGCGTCCTAATACCTGACCTGTCCAAGCTGCTGTGTGTGTGTGTGTTTAAACAAAGACAGATAGTCTCCCCGAGGAAGTCTCTCCTCTACTCCCTGTCACAGTTCCTTTCTGCCACCCTTTCACACATTCCTAGAGAGTTCTCTGCTATTTCCAGAGGTTCCGAGACTGAGGTGAAGAGAGCATGTCAACCTCGGGGGTGTGTTAGCTTAGGGACATCTGTCTGGGTACATCTACCAACCCAGGGTCGTCGAAAGAAGGAATCAGTTGGACGGGCATTTGTTTTCCATAGGGGGGATATTTTTCACGGGACCTTATAGGTGTGCATGTGCCTGTGCGTGAACACCTTTTTGTATGGGTGTTATTAAGACTATAGGCGGCGTGAGTTTCATGTTTTGGGTAGCTTACAATTTATCCTACCAATGGTGTAACGCTCGTCGTATGAAGTAGAAGGAGACCAAGGTGCAGCGTGGTAGGCGTTCAAGATTTTTAATCAAACTGAACACTGAAACAAAATAACAAAGTAGAACAAAACGAAACAGTTCTGTCAGGTGCAGACACAAAACAGAAAACAACTACCCACAAAACACAGGTGGGAAAAAGGCTGCCTAAGTATGATTCCCAATCAGAGACAAGATAGACAGCTGCCTCTGATTGGGAACCACACTCAGCCGAAAAAACAAAGAAATAGAAACATAGAATTCCCACCCTAATCACACAAATGGCTATTGGTTGAGACGCAGGGCCCGTTCTAGCTTTGTACGTCAGGGTGGGAAATTAGAAATGTGAATTGGGCCAAGTTGGAGGTAATAATGCAGTTAAGTTATAGTTTATTGAGATTCATGAATACACCACACCACATTTTACCAATGTTCTGAATTGATACAGTAGTTCACCTCTCTGCTTTCTTTTATTCTGCAATAGAGTATATTGTAACCATGTGTTCAAGCTAAGCAACATTTATTTATTATACAGCGTAGTGTACGCTCAAAATACAATGAAAGTCCCACTCGCAACTAAAGCTCTCCTCGCAAATTGTGCAATGATATTAAGTCCAAATGTATTTACATTAAGCTATAGACTAGACATAGCTATACCACGAAGTCATAGGCCTATACTGCAAATTAGAGTTTTTTCCTGAACTTGTATTTATTTAACCAGGAAAGTCAGTAAATTTATTTAACCAGGCAAGCCTACCCCGGTCAAACTCAGATGACACTGGGCCGATTATGCAACGCCTTATGGGACTCACAATCCCAGTTGGTTGTGACACAGTCTGGAATCGAACCAGGGTCTGTAGTGACACCTCGAGCACTGAGATGCAGTGCCTTAGACCGCTGCGCCACTCGAGAGTCCAACAGGGCAAATGGCAGTTGGTTCAACTTCTTTAACATCATTGTGCACTCCTGGCGCTGTCCTTTTAGAGCCACGAAGGGGCGCTCCAATCGTTTAAAATAACAATCAGCAAAATCTGTTGCCTATGACTAATAGACCTATTCATCACTTATTATTATTATTATTACAAATAGAAGATTCTCACTTCTCACAATGAGGCTTGTTTAGTAAAATTAGATCAAAGCTGAATCAATGTCTCTCAAGATCACATAAAGATTCATCTTGGTGACCTAGAAGGAAAACGATTTTGTCATTTCCTGTTTTACTTCTGGGAGAATGCCATTAACAATTGTGATTATCTTTGTGCAAAGGAAGGAAGCGAAGTTTCCTCCCTTGCAAACGGAAACTCCCTTCCGCTAATTTCACCCGTGTTTATCATGGCCAAATAGCTATACATTTTTACGATATAGGCAATTTTGACTTTGTGGCTGTGGAATCTAGTGGAAAAACGTTATCATCCGCACACGGGCTTCAAAATAATCACGCCAGTTAAAGCTCTGCCTTTGCCCAATCCTGATTTATCCAAATAATCAATGACGAAAACCTCAAACCAGGAACGACTGCTGCTGGTAATCTACTTGAGCCTTGACAGATTCTTGCCGTTTCATGTTCTCGAGAATCTGTCCATGAGAGATTACATAACGAGTCATTAGTATTTTACGTAACAGAACAGAATATAATAGCATAGCATGGTAGGGCTATAACGTTACTGTTACAACAAAAACGCCTCCTAATGAGAAAGAGATTTTAGGATGGTTATCTAAAGATGAACAGTAAATAAAACTCTACAGAGTGCACCACTAGAGAGAATGTAGGCCTATGCTTTGAAATAAAATAAACCAAATGATTGGCGTGCTTAGGCTACTCCCATGAAACTGATTAAAACCAACCAAATGATTGGTGTGCTTAGGCTACTCCCATGAAACTGATTAAAACCAACCAAATGATTGGTGTGCTTAGGCTACTCCCATGAAACTGATTGAAATCAACCAAATGATTGGTGTGCTTAGGCTACTCCCATGAAACTGATTAAAACCAACCAAATGATTGGTGTGCTTAGGCTACTCCCATGAAACTGATTGAAATCAACCAAATTATTGGCATGTAGATGCAGTTTCATCAGTAAAACATGAAGAAGTATCATTCACGATTGACAGTAATGATGGCCTATTTTGAACTGAAGTATGCCTAACTTTGTTTGGGTATTACAAATGTTACATTTTCTTGAGACAATATGTGTGGGCATAGGCAGGCGTTGTAATTGGATGAGGCAATTCATGTATATTCCATAACAGGGCTCCCCAACCATCTTCCTAGAGAGCTACCATCCTGTAGGTTTTCGTTCCAACCTTAATTTAGTGCAACTGGTTCTAATAATTAGCTGGTTTACAAGATGAATCATGTTATTTACAACTGGGGTTGGAGTGAATACCTACAGGAGGGTGGTTCTCCAGGAACAGGGTTGGAGAGCCCTGTTCTATAATGATTGGCTATTCAATAGCCTACAATTTAAATTGTTCTCCCTTACCTTAGAAAATAGCACGACATCACTGCCTATGGTTCAGTAGCCTAGGCCTATAACTTCCATCGTCAACTAAGTAAAATACAGAGGCCTAAAGCCGACAGATAGAAAACAGTTGAATTAACCTGATAAAAATGCAGGTTATTTCAATGGCATCCACCTCCCTTTCCATCTTTCTTGATTTGAGCTATCTGCTAGTGAAGTGCAACATTGTGTGAAATAAATTGACTTGGTCCACCCTGAAGCTGTTGCTAGCGGACTTGCAACATTGTATCAACTAGCCTATTCTGGGCCCCTCAGAGATTCCTGCACCAGTGAGCTTGGGACAGACAGCTGTTTTTGCTGATTCAAATCAGACATCCCCAGGCCAGGTACTTCTAATCGTGCTCAGGTGTGCATACTCTCTCAACATTACCAGGACAGAGACCAGACACATGCTCTCTCAACATTACCAGGACAGAGAAACCAGACACGTGCTCCCTCAACATTACCAGGATAGAGAAACCAGACACGTGCTCCCTCAACATTACCAGGATAGAGAAACCAGACACGTGCTCCCCCAACATTACCAGGACAGAGAAACAAGACACATGCTCTCTCAACATTACCAGGTTAGAGAAACCAGACACTCGCTACCTCAACATTACCAGGACAGAGAAACCAGACACATGCTCTCTCAACATTACCAGGACAGAGAAACCAGACACATGCTCATTGCTCATACATTTAAAAAAAAGTTTTGTCAATATTGTCATTCTACCTGTAAATGATGTTTATGAAATAAAATAAAACTTGTTCCTCACAAGTGTAGCAGGTTGTGAACTCCGCAAACAATGTTTCCACCAAGAATGAGAACGTAAATGGCTGTAATTAATGCATGCATTTACTGAAGTTACTGTAACCAAATTAAGGGAATTAACAGTACATTTACTAGGACTGCTGGTGAAATATGTAATGGGGAATAAATGATCAAAATGTCAATATTTTATTTGGACGGGCAAGGAGGTACGGTAGGGTGTACCAGGTCGCCTAAGCCCCACCCATAACGCTGGCCCTGCACCCACCAACAGATCTCAGATCTCTTTGAGTCAGCATAGACTAAACTAGACTTGAGCATCTAGCAGGGGTCGGAAGCAGGCAGCGATGTGTTTTGCTCCTTTCACAATTATTATAATGTATATATATATATATTATTTTTTTAAACAACTGTGAAATCACTGCGAATTCAACAGAAAATGTGATTAATTTATGGAATTCTGTTCCCAAATATTCCCCCCCCCCCCCCCCCCCCCCAAAAAAAAAAGTGTGTCTCAATGTATTCAAGATATGAAATTATTATAATTTTCAAATACAAATTATTTTTGGGCTTAGTTGTGGTCAATTTGCATTGTGCAAATTATTGTTGTTTTCCCCCCCCCACCATCGTGTCCGACAAATACGGCCCACGGCTGAATGTACAGTAGTTGCCTACCCCTGTTATACATCATAGGCACAACATTAGACCATACTGCTATTCCATACACCCCCACCAACTCATTTCCCATAGTGAAATTACATAAATCAAGTGGTTGAATCGAGTTGTTAGTGTGTTTGTGTGTGTGTGTGTGCGGGCGTGTGTGTCTGTGTGTCATCATTTACTGCCCAATCAGCATTTACCAGCATGGGCCTACATGCAAATCACAGGTGATTCAGAAAATAATGATAGTAAATGCGTTCTGACACGAAGCCATATTGGAAACGTACATCTGGGTTGCATTTCCAATATGGCTGGTCTGACTAACACAGATCTCACTATCCACCTCCAGATCTATTATAACCTCCCGCTGATCACACTTAGCAACCATCGCCATGGGAACCGTTTTCATGTTAGGCATAGTCGTCAAGGAGACGTGGTTGAAAGCATAACGGGACCATCTCTCGTGCTCCGCCTGCCTTCTGTCTGTGTCCAGTACAAACATAGCCTGGTACCAGATCTGTTTGTGCTGTTTGTGCTCAATGACCATAATATATCTGTATACAGAGCAAACAGATCTGGGACCAGGCTAATACAAATACTGGTTGCTCAGATTTAAAAAAAAATGTTTCTCCTTCGGATGTACAAAAGGCAATCACTGTATGTTTCTGGTGATTAGACACACACGCACATACATACGAATGCGCACACACACACACACACACACACACACACACACACACACACACACACACACACACACACACACACACACACACACACACACACACAATTATCAATTTGGTTGCAGTCCCATTTTGAATTGTTCACTCTCTCAGCTAAGCTGCCTGCCTAATCCAAATACAGTATAGTATAGTAGTGGGTTAAAGAGGGGCCTGTGTAAACAGACTGGCTTTCATCACATTACAGTATTACAGACTGGATGAACAGTCTAAAGGGCACCAGAAAGGGCTGCTTGTGTGGATTGGAGTGTGTGTGTGTGTGTGGATTGGAGTGTGTGTGTGTGTGTGTGTGTGTGTGTGTGTGTGTGTGTGTGTGTGTGTGTGTGTGTGTGTGTGTGTGTGTGTGTGTGTGTGTGTGTGTGTGTGTGTGTGTGTGTCTGTGTGTCTGTGTGTCTGTCTGTCTCTCTTTCTCTGTCTCTCTCTGTGTGCATGTGTGTGTTGAGACAATTATGTTGCTTTGATTTGGGACAGAACCAGATGGTTAACAAATGGATTAATGTACAGCTGAACCACCACTGATAGTCTATACTCATTTTGCTGTGCTTAATAAACAACCACAACCACAACCATTTGTCGTTGGCTTTTATGATCTATTGTAGACTACCCTTGAGAGCTACTTCAACATACATGTAGATTACCTGCTTCATTCAACTGAGTCAGTCACACACACTTCATACAGACATATAACACACACACACACACACACACACACACGCACGCACGCACGCACGCACGCACGCACGCACGCACACACTTCATAGAGACATATAACACACACACACACACACACACACACACACACATACACACACACTTCATAGAGACATATAACACACACACACACACGCACGCACACACACACACACACACTTCATACAGACATATAACACACACACACACACACTTCATACAGACATATAACACACACACACACACACACACACACACACACACACACACACACACACACACACACAAACACACACACACATACACACACACTTCATAGAGACATATAACACACACGCACACACGCACACACACACACACACACACACACACACACACACACACACACACACACACACACACACACACACACACACACACACACACTTCATAGAGACATATAACGCACGCACGCACGCACGCGCACACACACGCACACACACACACTCAGCTCTGAATGTCTCACTGCTGTATCCACTCAATTATTCCCACAGTAAGGTTATGCCCCACAGGTTGCTGTGTGTGTGTGTGATATTAGCCACTCGATTGTGTGGCCTTGACGTATCTCATCTTGTTTCCGATAAAAAGGGAACACCGTCTTCATTTGTAAATGTGTCAAGTGAGAAAGTGCAAAAATATATATTTTTAAATACAACTGGCACTCACACACACAATAGACCCCTACAAATTGTGTATTCTCCATTAGTGTAATATTTCTCTGTCCTTTTATCCAGTGGTGGAAAAAGTTGTAAATTCTAATACTTGAGTAAAAGTAAAGAGACCTTAATAGAAAATGACTCAAGTAAAAGTGAAAGTAAAAGTCTAAAAGCATTTGGTTTCAAATATACTTATGTATCAAAAGCAAATGTAATTGCTACAATATATTAAAGTGTCAAAAGTAAAAGTATAAATCATTTCAAATTCCTTATATTAAGCAGACCAGACCCTTCGATTTTCTTGTTTTTTATTTACGGAAAGCCAGGGGCACACTCCAACACTCAGACATAGTACTTTAAGGTATTTTTACTTAAGTACTTTACACCGCTGCTTTTATCTATGGGATAATTGTATTGGAAATGCATCTTCAAGTATGCACTTGACGGAATAAAATGTTTTGCATGTCAGCAATCAAGTGTTCAAGATATAGGACTTACAAAAAGCTAATTGTAACAGGCTACATCATAGTTTTGCATCATCATGATGATGTGACAAGTTACAATTTTTAAAGTCTTATATCTTGAAAACTTGATTGCTGACATGCAAAACAATTTGTACTGTATCAACAGTGGACAAATACAAAAAAAAATTATACAATTGTTTTTGTGTGGATTATTCCGTTAAGTAATTGTAATCCCCACATTGTGTTTTTTTTGTCACCCATTCATTTCAATATAATTACTATAATCTAATGGCCAGTTGCAATGATTAATAACGCTGCTGTTGGCACAATAAGTATTATTTACCACGCTGGAACACAGAACACATGAAGCATGACGCACCAAGGGGGGAAAGCCCATCCTGACAACAATTGCTATTGTCTCCCATGGGCTACAGCAACAGAAACCAGTATAATAGAATCCTCATTATAATAATGCATTTCATAAACCTACATTATGCAGAGATAAAGTAAAAGTATCCCGATTTGTATATAATGAATAGAGTGAATTGTGGAGTATATTGTGATTATAGTCTAATGTATTGCTAAAAACCTCAGACCATGCGAGTTTAATGTTTAATACACCCATTGAGTGTTGAGTTTGACAGATAGCCTGTAGCGGTCTGCTACAGGCGCTGTTCTTCAGCACCACACCACTATTCACACTGGACTGGAACGGCATGCAGGGCACTATTCACACTGGACTGGAACGGCATGCAGGGATTATCTACGGGAGTATGGATTCAGATAAATCCATCCATTCAGAATAATCCCTGCCCATTAATGATTTCCAAACGCATTTAGGCAATTTTTGTGTTCGCGTTGCCTAGACTACAGGCCTACTTTTCCATTGATAATGGAGGATGCTCACGTTAGAACCACTTGTATGTTTGTTCACAGTAAAACAAATATTAGATCTAATTTGTTTGCTATAAAGTGGTAAATCAAAAAATATTAAACTGAATATAACATTTCTCAATAGTTACTGACCTTCCTGAGAGCTCGGAAGTCTTTGAAATCTTTTCTGATGCAACGTTGAAATGCCCGAGACGTTATTACCCATGTCGGATTTATGTTCACTGTCCTGATGTGCGCTCGAGCTCCAGTGGTTTTAGGGAAATTGTCCACTTTAGTTGAATTTCTAAAGAAGCTGCCATGTTGTGTTGAAGGGGGTACGTGCTACACGTTTGCCTTTGACAAAAAGTTGCGGACACGTCATCCAAATACCAAATACACCGTTTTAAAAGTGGGACAAGCGACCGCGCAGGTGTGCTGCGCGTGCTTAGAACACTGGAGAGAGCAGTTGGAAGTGAAGCACCTATTTCCTAGATTTGGACAGTATTTTCTCTGTAGGCCTACTGTCACGCTGAATGACGCTGGAGAGACGAAGCAGGTACGGGGAGTAACATTTAATAAATGACGGACATATAACGAGACAAGCACAGCGTCAGCAAACAGAAACTTAGACAAGAAACAATCAATGCAGCAGCAGGGAACAGAGCAAGGGAACAGACAAATATAGGGGAGGAAATTAACATGTAATAAGTGAGTCCAGGTGAGTCCATTAACGCTGATGCGAGTGACGAGGGAAGGCAGGTGTGGGTGATGGATGGCAGGAGCGTGTGATGCAGGGTAATCTGGCGCCCTCAAGCGCCAGGGGAAGGGAAGAGCGGGAGCAAACATGACACCTACAACCGTCACCTAAAGTTATGAGGTCTACAAAAGTAAATGATTTATGAAAAATAGAAATACAAACATGCAACAGCAAAAACATCTCTCTTCGTTAACATATGGGAATAAGAACACTCACCATGTCCCCACTGAATGGAATTTGAGTAAAATAAATGATTTATGAAAAATGGCAACATACAAACAAATATCGCTGGAATTAATCATTCAGATGAGAAACCATGGAGATGGAGATGCTATATCTAACACCAAGCCATTAATTGTGTAAAACTGCCATCTAGTGTAAAAACAAATTCAACTAAATAAAGACATCACAGAGCAAGCGGACCATCACAATTAGTAAAAGTTAAGACATTGACGTTTAGATCGTGTAGCCTATTGATTCCTTATTTTATTGGGGCCCATGGAAAATATTTCCTCGGTTTGTGCGTAAAGGCTGTTCTTCCAATAATTAATGAACACACCGCCATGCCCCCCGGGAAAGAGCACCAACTCTGCCAAAGTCACTACCGAGCGAATGTTGTCCCCGGAGGACAATCATACGACCAACTTTTCACTTTTAACCAAAGTCTACATTGCGAAAAAAGTAGCTGCAGTCGCTGATGTGTAGTACAGCTTAATTGTCATGGTTATGGTGCAGGTTGTCATTAGTGTTGAGCTATGAGAGCACCAACTTGCATTATTCAGTAGGCTAAATTTGAGCAGAGAAGAGAATCATATTAATTATGTAGCGAACCCTGATTGCCATTATTTCTATGGCCATCACCAGCAAGCTTGAGAACATTTTTCTTGAATTCCTTCTAGGAAATGAAAAAGACTATACATGGAAAATGGTTAAAGCGTCACTTGAAAGATGGTTGATGCACCACAATGGATATCTGGCGTATTACGTCTGTTAAGGGCATGACGCAGTAGGAAAATAAAAGTATATGATAAGGTAGTACAAAATGAAGGTTAAAAACATTTGAATATATGTATATTATGTCAATTAAGGCGAGAAACAAAACACATATCTGGGCCTCCGGAGTCTAATGCACTGCATCGCTTTACTTGTCTCATCACGCTCTTTCGACTCCTTGTGACGGGCAGGCACGCTGCAGTCTTGACCCTGGTCGTCAGTTGAACGGTGTTTCCTCTGACAGTGGTGCAGCTGGCTTGCGGATTAAACGGGCGGGTGTTAAGGAGCGCGGTTTGGCGGTTATAATTTGATAACAGTTATTTTCAAACACTATGAGATTCGCGGTGATGTGAGGAGCAAGAAAATAATGCACTCCCTTGGGCTAGAAACTTGATGCACGTTTTGAAAACTTTTAATCTGACCGTGTGATGTCACAGAGAAGCATGTTTTGGGGGACCTTTCTTCTTATCTATTTAACCACAGATTATAGAAACGTGGTGTTTTCTAATATGTAGACACCAGTGGTGGAAAAAGTACTCAGTTGTCTTACTTGAGTAAAAGTAAAATGACTCAAGTAAAAGTGAAAGTCACCCTGTAAATTACGAACTTGAGTAAAAGTCTGAAGGTATCTGGTTTTAAATGTACTTCAGGACAGTGGTGGAAAAAGTCCTCAATTGTCATACTTGAGTAAAAGCATGAAGTAAAAGTAGTCGACACTATTATTATTACAAAAAAAATGCCGGTCAGTCGGGCACACTCCAACACTCAAGACATAATTTACAAACGCAGTATTTGTGTTTAGCGATTCCACCAGATCAGAGGCAGTAGGGATGACAAAGCGTTATATTGATGGGTGCGTGAATTGTACCATATTGCTGTCCTGCCTGAGCATTCAAAATGTAGCAAGTACTTTTTGGTGTCAGGGAAAATGTATACAGTAAAAAGTAAAAATATTTTCTTTGGAAATGTAGTGAAGTAAAAGTAAAAGTTGTCAAACATATAAGTAGTAAAGAAAGTACACATACCCCCAAAAACTACTTAAGTAGTACTTTAAAGTATTTTTTACATCGTTGCTATACACCACTGGTAGACACTGGTTTGGTGCTGGAGGTGATGAATATGAGGTTGGAAAGTGGCAGAATTGCCCTTTAAGTTGGCAACTTAACAAGCTTAGACAAACAATATCACATTATTGTGATGCACTGGTTTATGCAGATTTTCTTAGGCCTAGGTACGCCAGGCACATACTAGTGCTGTCACGCGTGTCGTAATCCTCCTCCTCAAACGAGGAGAGGAGAGAAGGATCGAAAGACCAAAATGCAGCGGGTTGTGAATACATAATGAATTTTAATAAACAAGACGAAACTAAACACACGAAGAACACTTGATACTTTACAAAACAACAAAACGAAGTAAACAGACCTGGACACGAACTTACATACAACGTGAAGAACGCACGAACAGGAACAGACTACAAATACCTAACCACAATGAAACAGTCCCGTATGGTGCGCACATACACTGACACGGAAGACAATCACCCACAAACAAACAGTGAGAACACCCTACCTTAATATGACTCTCAATTAGAGGAAAACGCAAAACACCTGCCTCTAATCAAGAGCCATACCAGGCAACCCAAAACCAACATAGAAACGGAAAACATAGACTGCCCACCCAAAACTCACGCCCTGACCATCACACACATAAAAAACAACAGAAAACAGGTCAGGAACGTGACAAGTGCTGTGTGTATGATTTTCTTACCAAGGATAATGAGATAAGGCTAAAGCATAGGGCTGTTTGTTCTCAGCTGAACCAACTGAAGTCAGTAAATCAAATATATAATACAATTACATCTTGAACAGTGCATTTTCTCTTCACGGACGTTACTATGACTAGAAACAGAAACCTGGACATTTTCTGGATCCTGGCCCTGCAATGGTTGATAAATGAAGGACTCATGCCTATTCTGTTGCAACTTCAAACCTGTAATGCTTTGTTTGTGGTACAGTAGACAGCCCTCTTCACATCTCTAAATAGAACAGGGCCTTAGCATACAGTGCACTTCAGTGTCTGCCTGCCATTATACTTGCTAGGCTGCATTATCTACTTAAAAAAAAAAATCCTGTTTACATCTTGTGTCCATCCACACACAGCTCCAGCAGAACATCTAGGTCTGTCTAAGACGCGGCGGAAGGAGACAGAGGAGAAGGAGGTGAAGCAGCCGGTTGCACATGGACCTACCTGGGCACCAAGCAGCCATCCGTAGGCTTCAGAGCCAAACCTGCAGAGCCAACTATTGCAGAAGAGAGGAATCAGCAGAGGCTGTGGCAGCAGGCAGCAGAGAGGAATCAGCAGAGGCAGGAGCAGCAGGCAGCAGAGAGGAGGCAGCAGAGGCAGGAGCAGCAGGCAGCAGAGAGGAATCAGCAGAGGCAGGAGCAGCAGGCAGCAGAGAGGAGGCAGCAGAGGCAGGAGCAGCAGGCAGCAGAGAGGAGGCAGCAGAGGCAGGAGCAGCAGGCAGCAGAGAGGAGGCAGCAGAGGCAGGAGCAGCAGGCAGCAGAGAGGGATCAGAAGAGGCTGTGGCAGCAGGCAGCAGGCAGCAGGCAGCAGAGAGGAATCAGCAGAGGCTGGAGCAGTAGCAGCAGAGAGGAAGCAGCAGCACTATGCTTTAAACTATGCCACTTTATGGTTACATACCCTACATTACTCATCTCATATGTGTAGACTGTACACTATACCATCTACTGCATCTTGCCTATGCCGTTCTGTACCATCACTCATTCATATATCTTTATGTACATATTCTTTATCCCTTTACACTTGTGTGTGTAAGGTAGTAGTTGTGGAATTGTTAGGTTAGATTACTTGTTGGTTATTACTGCATTGTCAGAACTAGAAGCACAAGCATTTCGCTACACTCGCATTAACATCTGCTAACCATGTGTATGTGACAAATAAAATGTGACAAATAAAATTTTATTTGATTTGATCAGCAGAGGCTGGAGCAGTAGCAGCAGAGAGGAGGCAGCAGAGGCTGGAGCAGGAGGCAGCAGAGAGGAAGCAGCAGGTGAGGCTGGAGCAGCAGGTGAGGCCACCATGACCAGGGCTCTCTCTCTCTCTCTCCACGTCCTTTCCCCTCCTCTCCTATCCTCCCCTTTCACATTCTCTCTCACCCCCTCTCCCCTTCCTCTCCCATCCCTCCATTCTACAGTCTGTTCACATGGGCACAGACTGGCCAGGGAGTGCCAACTTGGCCTTTGGTGATCGTTGGTTGTGCCTGGTTCCCACTGCCAAGTTGGATGTTGATAAATGCTCAAGCCTTTGCCATGGTTTGGCTTGTATCAGTGTGAATACAGCACATCTTTTTTTTTTACATTTTCCTTTTTTGGCATTAGTTATTGGTGTTTACTGCCATTTGCAAGTTACTTTCAATTGGTGTTTGTCCTTTGTGACTAATATTTTGACACATTTGCATTGCTGCTTATCAAACACATTTTAAACACACAGGCACTTTGTTTCTCTGCCTTTCTCTCATCTACCTACACTCAATGGAATGAAACTGTACATCTACACTGTTGGGAGTCTGGATTAGATTTGTGCCCCCTTTACCCCCTTGCAGATCCTCGATGAGCGATCCACAAAGGACATAGAGCAGCTGCAAGAGAGAAACACCAAATTGCAACACACACACACACAGAACAGAACGCCCTGAGTATGGAGCTGCTCAGCTGTCCCTCGGCAATCAGCATAAAGGGCATCCAACCTGAAGGTAAGGCGGCCTACTCACTGAAAACACACCCAAGAGAGTGTGTGTGTGTGTGTGTGTGTGGTGTGTACGTGAGTATGTGGATCTTTGCTCCTGTGTGTGAGTATGTGCCACTGTGTGTGTGTGTGTGTGTGTGTGTGTGTGTGTGTGTGTGTGTGTGTGTGTGTGTGTGTGTGTGTGTGTGTGTGTGTGTGTGTGTGTGTGTGTGTGTGTGTGTGTTTCTCATCTGTGTGTGTGTGTGTGTGTGTGTCTGGAGAAGACTTCACAGATGAAAGCCCCATCCACAGAGAGATGCCTCTCAAAGTGTTGCCTACTGCGGATCAAAACAACATGGCAGCAGGACCTTACATAATACGAATTCTGGGCACCCACGGTTGTTCTTCAGGTTGCTTTCCATACACCCTATATTTGCTCCAAATGGTAACCTATTCCCTTTCTAGTGTGCTACTTTTAACCAGGGCCCATAGCGGTCTCCATAGGGCTCTGGCCAAAAGTAGTGTACTTTATAGGGATTAAAGTTGCCATGCAGTTCAAAAACAGTTTTTTATTTTGGGAAAGTGGGAATTGAAAGATATTTGACTTATTCTGAAGGCTTCAAGAACTTCTAATGCAATTCACTTCCTTGTGCACTTGTGCATAACCTAGCCTCCTCTCGTCTTAGGCAACTATGTTTGTGGAGATGTGTGATGGAATTACGGTTTGATTACAATTTTCTTCCCAATCATTTTGGCACCTTTTTCAGATATAAGTGTTATATTTTCAAATCTTTAAGGACAAAACTCTAAGCTGATAACACTTGTAATACCCCATATGTTATTTTGAGGACATTTGATTGTGCATTCATTGGGGTTTCACACATCTTTCACCCCTGAGTCATTCATGCAAAATATAAGTTCTGTGAAATACCATGAGAACATTTTGTTTAGTCACCAATACATCAGATAATGATATGCTCACCATATTGTCATGTTAACTACCATTACATCCAATAGCAAAAATGAAGCGATGAACAGAAACAATAGTAGATGGTAAATATCCTTTTAAGTACAGTATTTGACTATAACTTGACATGCACCATTTAAAAAAATTCTAATTTGAATCGAATGGCAGGTTGATAAGAATGTGTCTTACTGTTTCATTATCCTTATACAGTACATACGTAGGATACATCCTCAGAAACAGGGGTATTGTCAAGCAGTTGGCTACAGTATAACATAGCATGGTGTTGGATGCCGTATCTGCCCCACCTTTTCTACCTGACTTGTCAACTGATACAGTATTACCTGTCTCTGCTTGAAATTCTTCAGTTTACAGTGTATCAAGGAAATTCAGATAATGAAGTGGAATATATTTTTTTATAAACTGGGTGGTTTGAGCCCTGAATGCTGATTGGCTGACAGCCGTGGTATATCAGACTGAGTATGACAAAACATGTATTTTTACGGCTCTAATTACGTTGATAACCAGATTATAATAGCAATAAGGCACCTCGGGGGTTTGTGGTATATGGCCAATGTACCACGGCTAAGGGATGTGTCTAGGCACTCTGCATTGTGTCTTGCATAAGAACAGCCCTTAGCCGTGGTATATTGGCTGTACACCACACCTCCCCGGGTTTAATTACTTAAATATACAACCCAGTTATTTCAGCAATGCATTATACATTACACTATAATCCCCAAATCCCACTTTGTCCTATTGAAGCACACTGGCTGATGGAGAACGATGATGTAGCATTTACAGACACATACATATATATATGATTTGGTTTCACCTTCCAACATCAATTATCAAATTGATACATTTATGAGGTCAAAATATAGAAATGTAATCTTCAGCAGTTATCAAACAATATGTTACAGTAACTAAGCAGACACTACATCATTGTGGTTCAGTAGTTATCAAACAATATGTTACCGTAACTAAGCAGACACTACATCATTGTGGTTCAGTAGTTATCAAACAATATGTTACTGTAACTAAGCAGACACTACATCATTGTGGTTCAGTAGTTATCAAACAATATGTTACTGTAACTAAGCAGACACTACATCATTGTGGTTCAGTAGTTATCAAACAGTATGTTACCGTAACTAAGCAGACACTACATCATTGTGGTTCAGTAGTTATCCGTTTTGAGCAGTTTGATTAAGTTATAGTTAATTGTATTGTTAACAAATGACAAGAAAATAATATAAAAAGTAAAGTGAATATTGCATTTTGAAAAAGCAGATACTGTCACGTTCCTGACCTTATTTTCCCTTATTTTGTATGTATTTAGTATGGTCAGGGCGTGAGTTGGGGTGGGTTGTCTATGTGTGTTTTCTATGTTGGGATTTTGGGTTCGGCCTGGTATGATTCTCAATCAGAGGCGTCAATCGTTGTCCCTGATTGAGAATCATACTTAGGCAGCCTGGGTTTCACGTGTGTTTTGTGGGTGTTTGTCTACCGTGTTAGTGTTTTCACCACACGGTACTGTTTCGGTTTTCTGCACTTCGTTTATTGTTTTGTATTTCAGTTTCGGTTTTAATGAATCATCATGAGCACGAACCATTCTGCATATTGGTCCGATCCTTCTCGCCTCTCCTCCTCCGATGAGGAGGACGAAATAGACAATCGTTACAGATATGTAGATTGAGTATTGTATGTATCCAAATTCAAAGAGTGATTTGGTGCATTCAAAAGTGACTTTGTGAATTTGTTTGTCGTACTCACTCAATTGAAAACTTGCTTGGAAAATTACACCAAAGTGATAAAACAAAAATGTAGTTGGCTTCATGTGTCTTCACAGCTTTTCGTTTGTATCAAATGCTTGATATGGGGCCTACAGGTAGAATGAATACTACATATCCTATCCATTGCAATTCTCTGTACTTCACTCTCCACACTCAATGGAAAGCCACACTCAAAGTATGTCTGTCTGTCTATCCTACTGAACTAGACATGGTTATCTGTCTATCATACTGAACTAGACATGTATGTCTGTCTATCATACTGAACTAGACATGTCTGTCTGTCTATCATACTGAACTAGACATGTCTGTCTGTCTGTCATACTGAACTAGACATGTCTATCTGTCTGTCATACTGAACTAGACATGTCTGTCTGTCTATCATACTGAACTAGACATGTCTGTCTGTCTGTCATACTGAACTAGACATGTCTATCTGTCTGTCATACTGAACTAGACATGTCTATCTGTCTATCATACTGAACTAGACATGTCTATCTGTCTATCATACTGAACTAGACATGTCTGTCTGTCTATCATACTGAACTAGACATGCCTGTCTGTCTATCATACTGAACTAGACATATCTGTCTGTCTATCATACTGAACTAGACATGTCTGTCTGTCTATCATACTGAACTAGACATGTCTGTCATACTGAACTAGACATGTCTGTCTGTCTGTCATACTGAACTAGACATGTCTGTCTGTCTATCATACTGAACTAGACATATCTGTCTGTCTATCATACTGAACTAGACATGTCTGTCATACTGAACTAGACATGTCTGTCTGTCTATCATACTGAACTAGACATGTCTGTCTGTCTATCATACTGAACTAGACATGTCTGTCTGTCTATCATACTGAATTAGACATGTCTATCATACTGAACTAGACATGTCTATCATACTGAACTAGACATGTCTATCTGTCTATCATACTGAACTAGACATGTCTATCTGCCTATCATACTGAACTAGACATGTCTGTCTGTCTATCATACTGAACTAGACATGTCTGTCTGTCTATCATACTGAACTAGACATGTCTGTCTGTCTATCATACTGAACTAGACATGTCTGTCATACTGAACTAGACATGTCTGTCTGTCTATCATACTGAACTAGACATGTCTGTCTGTCTATCATACTGAACTAGACATGTCTGTCTGTCTATCCTACTGAACTAGACATGTCTGTCATACTGAACTAGACATGTCTGTCTGTCTATCATACTGAACTAGACATGTCTGTCTGTCTATCATACTGAACTAGACATGTCTATCTGTGTATCATACTGAACTAGACATGTCTGTCTGTCTATCATACTGAACTAGACATGTCTGTCAGTCTATCATACTGAACTAGACATGTCTATCTGTCTATCATACTGAACTAGACATGTCTGTCTGTCTATCATACTGAACTAGACATGTCTGTCTGTCTATCATACTGAACTAGACATGTCTGTCTGTCTATCATACTGAACTAGACATGTCTATCTGTCTATCATACTGAACTAGACATGTCTATCTGTCTATCATACTGAACTAGACATGTCTATCATACTGAACCAGACATGTCTGTCTGTCTATCATACTGAACTAGACATGTCTGTCTGTCTATCATACTGAACTAGACATGTCTGTCTGTCTATCCTACTGAACTAGACATGTCTGTCATACTGAACTAGACATGTCTGTCTGTCTATCATACTGAACTAGACATGTCTGTCTGTCTATCATACTGAACTAGACATGTCTATCTGTCTATCATACTGAACTAGACATGTCTGTCTGTCTATCATACTGAACTAGACATGTCTGTCTGTCTATCATACTGAACTAGACATGTCTATCTGTCTATCATACTGAACTAGACATGTCTGTCTGTCTATCATACTGAACTAGACATGTCTGTCTGTCTATCATACTGAACTAGACATGTCTGTCTGTCTATCATACTGAACTAGACATGTCTATCTGTCTATCATACTGAACTAGACATGTCTATCTGTCTATCATACTGAACTAGACATGTCTATCATACTGAACCAGACATGTCTGTCTGTCTATCATACTGAACTAGACATGTCTGTCTGTCTATCATACTGAACTAGACATGTCTGTCTGTCTGTCATACTGAACTAGACATGTCTATCTGTCTATCATACTGAACTAGACATGTCTGTCATACTGAACTAGACATGTCTGTCATACTGAACTAGACATGTCTGTCATACTGAACTAGACATGTCTATCATACTGAACTAGACATGTCTGTCATACTGAACTAGACATGTCTGTCTGTCTATCCTACTGAACTAGACATGTCTGTCTGTCTATCATACTGAACTAGACATGTCTGTCATACTGAACTAGACATGTCTGTCTGTCTATCCTACTGAACTAGACATGTCTGTCTGTCTATCATACTGAACTAGACATGTCTATCTGTCTATCATACTGAACTAGACATGTCTATCTGTCTATCATACTGAACTAGACATGTCTGTCTGTCTATCATACTGAACTAGACATGTCTGTCTGTCTATCATACTGAACTAGACATGTCTATCTGTCTATCATACTGAACTAGACATGTCTATCATACTGAACTAGACATGTCTATCATACTGAAGTAGACATGTCTGTCTGTCTATCATACTGGACTAGACATGTCTGTCTGTCTATCATACTGAACTAGACATATCTGTCTGTCTATCATACTGAACTAGACATGTCTATCTGTCTATCATACTGAACTAGACATGTCTGTCTGTCTCTCATACTGAACTAGACATGTCTGTCATACTGAACTAGACATGTCTATCATACTGAACTAGACATGTCTATCATACTGAACTAGACATGTCTGTCTGTCTATCATACTGAACTAGACATGTCTGTCTGTCTATCATACTGAACTAGACATGTCTATCATACTGAACTAGACATGTCTATCATACTGAACTAGACATGTCTATCATACTGAACTAGACATGTCTGTCTGTCTATCATACTGAACTAGACATGTCTATCATACTGAACTAGACATGTCTATCATACTGAACTAGACATGTCTGTCTGTCTATCATACTGAACTAGACATGTCTGTCTGTCTATCATACTGAACTAGACATGTCTATCTGTCTATCATACTGAACTAGACATATCTTTTCTGTCTATCATACTGAACTAGACATGTCTGTCTGTCTATCATACTGAACTAGACATGTCTGTCTGTCTATCATACTGAACTAGACATGTCTGTCTGTCTATCATACTGAACTAGACATGTCTATCTGTCTATCATACTGAACTAGACATGTCTGTCTGTCTATCATACTGAACTAGACATGTCTGTCTGTCTATCATACTGAACTAGACATGTCTATCTGTCTATCATACAGAACTAGACATGTCTATCATACTGAACTAGACATGTCTATCATACTGAACTAGACATGTCTGTCTGTCTATCATACTGAACTAGACATGTCTATCATACTGAACTAGACATGTCTATCATACTGAACTAGACATGTCTGTCTGTCTATCATACTGAACTAGACATGTCTGTCTGTCTATCATACTGAACTAGACATGTCTGTCTGTCTATCATACTGAACTAGACATGTCTGTCTGTCTATCATACTGAACTAGACATGTCTGTCTGTCTATCATACTGAACTAGACATGTCTGTCTGTCTATCATACTGAACTAGACATATCTATCTGTCTATCATACTGAACTAGACATGTCTGTCTGTCTATCATACTGAACTAGACATGTCTATCATACTGAAGTAGACATGTCTGTCTGTCTATCATACTGAACTAGACATGTCTGTCTGTCTATCATACTGAACTAGACATGTCTATCTGTATATCATACTGAACTAGACATATCTTTTCTGTCTATCATACTGAACTAGACATGTCTGTCTGTCTATCATACTGAACTAGACATGTCTGTCTGTCTATCATACTGAACTAGACATGTCTGTCTGTCTATCATACTGAACTAGACATGTCTATCTGTCTATCATACTGAACTAGACATGTCTGTCTGTCTATCATACTGAACTAGACATGTCTGTCTGTCTATCATACTGAACTAGACATGTCTATCTGTCTATCATACAGAACTAGACATGTCTATCATACTGAACTAGACATGTCTATCATACTGAACTAGACATGTCTGTCTGTCTATCATACTGAACTAGACATGTCTATCATACTGAACTAGACATGTCTATCATACTGAACTAGACATGTCTGTCTGTCTATCATACTGAACTAGACATGTCTGTCTGTCTATCATACTGAACTAGACATGTCTGTCTGTCTATCATACTGAACTAGACATGTCTGTCTGTCTATCATACTGAACTAGACATATCTATCTGTCTATCATACTGAACTAGACATGTCTGTCTGTCTATCATACTGAACTAGACATGTCTATCATACTGAAGTAGACATGTCTGTCTGTCTATCATACTGAACTAGACATGTCTGTCTGTCTATCATACTGAACTAGACATGTCTATCTGTCTATCATACTGAACTAGACATATCTGTCTGTCTATCATACTGAACTAGACATATCTGTCTGTCTATCATACTGAACTAGACATGTCTATCATACTGAACTAGACATGTCTATCATACTGAACTAGACATGTCTATCATACTGAACTAGACATGTCTGTCTGTCTATCATACTGGACTAGACATGTCTGTCTGTCTATCATACTGAACTAGACATATCTGTCTGTCTATCATACTGAACTAGACATGTCTATCTGTCTATCATACTGAACTAGACATGCCTGTCTGTCTATCATACTGAACTAGACATGTCTATCATACTGAACTAGACATTTCTATCATACTGAACTAGACATGTCTATCATACTGAACTAGACATGTTTATCATACTGAACTAGACATGTCTGTCTGTCTATCATACTGAACTAGACATGTCTATCATACTGAACTAGACATGTCTATCATACTGAACTAGACATGTCTGTCTGTCTATCATACTGAACTAGACATGTCTGTCTGTCTATCATACTGAACTAGACATGTCTGTCTGTCTATCATACTGAACTAGACATGTCTGTCTGTCTATCATACTGAACTAGACATGTCTATCTGTCTATCATACTGAACTAGACATGTCTATCTGTCTATCCTACTGAACTAGACATGTCTGTCTGTCTATCCTACTGAACTAGACATGTCTGTCTGTCTATCATACTGAACTAGACATATCTATCTGTCTATCATACTGAACTAGACATGTCTGTCTGTCTATCATACTGAACTAGACATGTCTATCATACTGAAGTAGACATGTCTGTCTGTCTATCATACTGAACTAGACATGTCTGTCTGTCTATCATACTGAACTAGACATGTCTATCTGTCTATCATACTGAACTAGACATATCTGTCTGTCTATCATACTGAACTAGACATATCTGTCTGTCTATCATACTGAACTAGACATGTCTATCATACTGAACTAGACATGTCTATCATACTGAACTAGACATGTCTATCATACTGAACTAGACATGTCTGTCTGTCTATCATACTGGACTAGACATGTCTGTCTGTCTATCATACTGAACTAGACATATCTGTCTGTCTATCATACTGAACTAGACATGTCTATCTGTCTATCATACTGAACTAGACATGCCTGTCTGTCTATCATACTGAACTAGACATGTCTATCATACTGAACTAGACATTTCTATCATACTGAACTAGACATGTCTATCATACTGAACTAGACATGTTTATCATACTGAACTAGACATGTCTGTCTGTCTATCATACTGAACTAGACATGTCTATCATACTGAACTAGACATGTCTATCATACTGAACTAGACATGTCTGTCTGTCTATCATACTGAACTAGACATGTCTGTCTGTCTATCATACTGAACTAGACATGTCTGTCTGTCTATCATACTGAACTAGACATGTCTGTCTGTCTATCATACTGAACTAGACATGTCTATCTGTCTATCATACTGAACTAGACATGTCTATCTGTCTATCCTACTGAACTAGACATGTCTGTCTGTCTATCCTACTGAACTAGACATGTCTGTCTGTCTATCATACTGAACTAGACATGTCTGTCTGTCTATCATACTGAACTAGACATGTCTATCTGTCTATCATACTGAACTAGACATGTCTATCTGTCTGTCATACTGAACTAGACATGTCTGTCTGTCTATCATACTGAACTAGACATGTCTGTCTGTCTATCATACTGAACTAGACATGTATATCTGTCTATCATACTGAACTAGACATGTCTATCTGCCTATCATACTGAACTAGACATGTCTGTCTGTCTATCATACTGAACTAGACATGTCTGTCTGTCTATCATACTGAACTAGACATGTCTGTCTGTCTATCATACTGAACTAGACATGTCTATCTGTCTATCCTACTGAACTAGACATGTCTATCTGTCTATCAAACTGAACTAGACATGTCTGTCTGTCTATCATACTGAACTAGACATGTCTGTCAGTCTATCATACTGAACTAGACATGTCTATCTGCCTATCCTACTGAACTAGACATGTCTGTCTGTCTATCATACTGAACTAGACATGTCTATCTGTCTATCATACTGAACTAGACATGTCTGTCTGTCTATCATACTGAACTAGACATGTCTATCTGTCTATCATACTGAACTAGACATGTCTGTCTGTCTATCATACTGAACTAGACATGTCTGTCTGTCTATCATACTGAACTAGACATGTCTGTCTGTCTATCATACTGGACTAGACATGTCTGTCTGTCTATCATACTGAACTAGACATGTCTGTCTGTCTATCATACTGAACTAGACATGTCTATCTGTCTATCATACTGAACTAGACATGTATGTCTGTCTATCATACTGAACTAGACATGTCTGTCTGTCTATCATACTGAACTAGACATATCTGTCTGTCTATCATACTGAACTAGACATGTCTGTCTGTCTATCATACTGAACTAGACATGTCTGTCTGTCTATCATACTGAACTAGACATGTCTATCTGTCTATCATACTGGACTAGACATGTCTATCTGTCTGTCATACTGAACTAGACATGTCTGTCTGTCTATCATACTGAACTAGACATGTCTGTCTGTCTATCATACTGAACTATACATGTCTGTCTGTCTATCATACTGAACTAGACATGTCTATCTGTCTATCATACTGAACTAGACATGTCTGTCTGTCTATCATACTGAACTAGACATGTCTATCTGTCGATCATACTGAACTAGACATGTCTGTCTGTCTATCATACTGAACTAGACATGTCTGTCTGTCTATCATACTGAACTAGACATGTCTATCTGTCTATCATACTGAACTAGACATGTCTGTCTGTCTATCATACTGAACTAGACATGTCTGTCTGTCTATCATACTGAACTAGACATGTCTGTCTGTCTATCATACTGAACTAGACATGTCTATCTGTCTACCATACTGAACTAGACATGTCTGTCTGTCTATCATACTGAACTAGACATGTCTGTCTGTCTATCATACTGAACTAGACATGTCTGTCTGTCTATCATACTGGACTAGACATGTCTGTCTGTCTATCATTCTGAACTAGACATGTCTGTCTGTCTATCGTACTGAACTAGACATGTCTATCATACTGAAGTAGACATGTCTATCGGTCTATCATACTGAACTAGACATGTCTGTCTGTCTATCCTACTGAACTAGACATGTCTGTCTGTCTATCATACTGAACTAGACATGTCTGTCATACTGAACTAGACATGTCTGTCTGTCTATCATACTGAACTAGTCATGTCTGTCTGTCTATCATACTGAACTAGACATGTCTGTCATACTGAACTAGACATGTCTGTCTGTCTATCATACTGAACTAGACATGTCTATCTGTCTATCCTACTGAACTAGACATGTCTATCTGTCTATCATACTGAACTAGACATGTCTGTCTGTCTATCATACTGAACTAGACATGTCTATCTGTCTATCATACTGAACTAGACATGTCTATCTGTCTATCCTACTGAACTAGACATGTCTATCATACTAAACTAGACATGTCTGTCTGTCTATCATACTGAACTAGACTTGTCTATCTGTCTATCATACTGAACTAGACATGTCTATCATACTGAACTAGACATGTCTGTCTGTCTATCATACTGAACTAGACATGTCTATCTGTCTATCATACTGAACTAGACATGTCTGTCTGTCTATCATACTGAACTAGACATGTCTATCATACTGAACTAGACATGTCTATCTGTCTATCATACTCAACTAGACATGTCTGTCCTACTGAACTAGACATGTCTATCTGTCTATCATACTGAACTAGACATGTCTATCTGTCTATCCTACTGAACTAGACATGTCTGTCTGTCTATCATACTGAACTAGACATGTCTGTCTGTCTATCATACTGAACTAGACATGTCTATCTGTCTATCCTACTGAACTAGACATGTCTATCTGTCTATCCTACTGAACTAGACATGTCTATCTGTCTATCCTACTGAACTAGACATGTCTGTCTGTCTATCATACTGAACTAGACATGTCTATCTGTCTATCATACTGAACTAGACATGTCTATCTGTCTATCATACTGAACTAGACATGTCTGTCATACTGAACTAGACATGTCTGTCATACTGAACTAGACATGTCTGTCATACTGAACTAGACATGTCTGTCATACTGAACTAGACATGTCTATCATACTGAACTAGACATGTGTATCTGTCTATCCTACTGAACTAGACATGTCTGTCTGTCTATTATACTGGACTAGACATGTCTGTCTGTCTATCATTCTGAACTAGACATGTCTGTCTGTCTATCGTACTGAACTAGACATGTCTATCATACTGAAGTAGACATGTCTATCGGTCTATCCTACTGAACAAGACATGTCTGTCTGTCTATCCTACTGAACTAGACATGTCTGTCTGTCTATCATACTGAACTAGACATGTCTGTCATACTGAACTAGACATGTCTGTCTGTCTATCATACTGAACTAGTCATGTCTGTCTGTCTATCATACTGAACTAGACATGTCTGTCATACTGAACTAGACATGTCTGTCTGTCTATCATACTGAACTAGACATGTCTATCTGTCTATCCTACTGAACTAGACATGTCTATCTGTCTATCATACTGAACTAGACATGTCTGTCTGTCTATCATACTGAACTAGACATGTCTATCTGTCTATCATACTGAACTAGACATGTCTATCTGTCTATCATACTGAACTAGACATGTCTATCATACTGAACTAGACATGTCTATCTGTCTATCATACTGAACTAGACATGTCTGTCCTACTGAACTAGACATGTCTATCTGTCTATCATACTGAACTAGACATGTCTATCTGTCTATCCTACTGAACTAGACATGTCTGTCTGTCTATCATACTGAACTAGACATGTCTGTCTGTCTATCATACTGAACTAGACATGTCTATCTGTCTATCCTACTGAACTAGACATGTCTATCTGTCTATCCTACTGAACTAGACATGTCTATCTGTCTATCCTACTGAACTAGACATGTCTGTCTGTCTATCATACTGAACTAGACATGTCTATCTGTCTATCATACTGAACTAGACATGTCTATCTGTCTATCATACTGAACTAGACATGTCTGTCATACTGAACTAGACATGTCTGTCATACTGAACTAGACATGTCTGTCATACTGAACTAGACATGTCTATCATACTGAACTAGACATGTGTATCTGTCTATCCTACTGAACTAGACATGTCTGTCTGTCTATCATACTGAACTAGACATGTCTGTCTGTCTATCATACTGAACTAGACATGTCTATCATCCTGAACTAGACATGTCTGTCTGTCTATCATACTGAACTAGACATGTCTGTCTGTCTATCATACTGAACTAGACATGTCTATCATACTGAACTAGACATGTCTGTCTGTCTATCATACTGAACTAGACATGTCTATCTGTCTATCCTACTGAACTAGACATGTCTATCTGTCTATCCTACTGAACTAGACATGTCTATCTGTCTATCCTACTGAACTAGACATGTCTATCTGTCTATCCTACTGAACTAGACATGTCTATCTGTCTATCCTACTGAACTAGACATGTCTGTCTGTCTATCATACTGAACTAGACATGTCTATCTGTCTATCATACTGAACTAGACATGTCTGTCATACTGAACTAGACATGTCTATCATACTGAACTAGACATGTGTATCTGTCTATCCTACTGAACTAGACATGTCTGTCTGTCTATCCTACTGAACTAGACATGTCTATCATACTGAACTAGACATGTGTATCTGTCTATCATACTGAACTAGACATGTCTGTCTGTCTATCATACTGAACTAGACATGTCTATCTGTCTATCCTACTGAACTAGACATGTCTATCTGTCTATCCTACTGAACTAGACATGTCTATCTGTCTATCCTACTGAACTAGACATGTCTGTCTGTCTATCATACTGAACTAGTCATGTCTGTCTGTCTATCATACTGAACTAGACATGTCTGTCATACTGAACTAGACATGTCTGTCTGTCTATCATACTGAACTAGACATGTCTATCTGTCTATCCTACTGAACTAGACATGTCTATCTGTCTATCCTACTGAACTAGACATGTCTGTCTGTCTATCATACTGAACTAGACATGTCTGTCTGTCTATCCTACTGAACTAGACATGTCTATCTGTCTATCCTACTGAACTAGACATGTCTATTCTGTCTATCCTACTGAACTAGACATTACTGTCTGTCTATCATACTGAACTAGACATGTCTGTCTGTCTATCCTACTGAACTAGACATGTCTATCTGTCTATCATACTGAACTAGACATGTCTGTCATACTGAACTAGACATGTCTATCATACTGAACTAGACATGTGTATCTGTCTATCCTACTGAACTAGACATGTCTGTCTGTCTATCATACTGAACTAGACATGTCTGTCTGTCTATCATACTGAACTAGACATGTCTATCATCCTGAACTAGACATGTCTGTCTGTCTATCATACTGAACTAGACATGTCTGTCTGTCTATCATACTGAACTAGACATGTCTATCATACTGAACTAGACATGTCTGTCTGTCTATCATACTGAACTAGACATGTCTATCTGTCTATCCTACTGAACTAGACATGTCTATCTGTCTATCCTACTGAACTAGACATGTCTATCTGTCTATCCTACTGAACTAGACATGTCTATCTGTCTATCCTACTGAACTAGACATGTCTATCTGTCTATCCTACTGAACTAGACATGTCTGTCTGTCTATCATACTGAACTAGACATGTCTATCTGTCTATCATACTGAACTAGACATGTCTGTCATACTGAACTAGACATGTCTATCATACTGAACTAGACATGTGTATCTGTCTATCCTACTGAACTAGACATGTCTGTCTGTCTATCCTACTGAACTAGACATGTCTATCATACTGAACTAGACATGTGTATCTGTCTATCATACTGAACTAGACATGTCTGTCTGTCTATCATACTGAACTAGACATGTCTATCTGTCTATCCTACTGAACTAGACATGTCTATCTGTCTATCCTACTGAACTAGACATGTCTATCTGTCTATCCTACTGAACTAGACATGTCTGTCTGTCTATCATACTGAACTAGTCATGTCTGTCTGTCTATCATACTGAACTAGACATGTCTGTCATACTGAACTAGACATGTCTGTCTGTCTATCATACTGAACTAGACATGTCTATCTGTCTATCCTACTGAACTAGACATGTCTATCTGTCTATCCTACTGAACTAGACATGTCTGTCTGTCTATCATACTGAACTAGACATGTCTGTCTGTCTATCCTACTGAACTAGACATGTCTATCTGTCTATCCTACTGAACTAGACATGTCTATTCTGTCTATCCTACTGAACTAGACATTACTGTCTGTCTATCATACTGAACTAGACATGTCTGTCTGTCTATCCTACTGAACTAGACATGTCTATCTGTCTATCATACTGAACTAGACATGTCTGTCATACTGAACTAGACATGTCTGTCTGTCTATCATACTGAACTAGACATGTCTATCATATTGAACTAGACATATCTATCCTACTGAACTAGACATGTCTATCTGTCTATCCTACTGAACTAGACATGTCTGTCTGTCTATCATACTGAACTAGACATGTCTGTCTGTCTATCATACTGAACTAGACATGTCTGTCTGTCTATCCTACTGAACTAGACATGTCTATCTGTCTATCATACTGAACTAGACATGTCTGTCATACTGAACTAGACATGTCTATCTGTCTATCCTACTGAACTAGACATGTCTGTCTGTCTATCATACTGAACTAGACATGTCTGTCTGTCTATCCTACTGAACTAGACATGTCTATCTGTCTATCATACTGAACTAGACATGTCTGTCATACTGAACTAGACATGTCTATCATACTGAACTAGACATGTCTATCTGTCTATCATACTGAACTAGACATGTCTGTCTGTCTATCATACTGAACTAGACATGTCTGTCTGTCTATCATACTGAACTAGACATGTCTATCTGTCTGTCATACTGAACTAGACATGTCTATCTGTCTATCATACTGAACTAGACATGTCTGTCTGTCTATCATACTGAACTAGACATGTCTGTCTGTCTATCATACTGAACTAGACATGTCTGTCTGTCTATCATACTGAACTAGACATGTCTGTCATACTGAACTAGACATGTCTGTCTGTCTATCATACTGAACTAGTCATGTCTGTCTGTCTATCATACTGAACTAGACATGTCTGTCATACTGAACTAGACATGTCTGTTTGTCTATCATACTGAACTAGACATGTCTATCATACTGAAGTAGACATGTCTATCTGTCTATCATACTGAACTAGACATGTCTATCTGTCTATCATACTGAACTAGACATGTCTATCTGTCTATCATACTGAACTAGACATGTCTATCTGTCTATCCTACTGAACTAGACATGTCTATCATACTGAACTAGACATGTCTTTCTGTCTATCATACTGAACTAGACTTGTCTATCTGTCTATCATACTGAACTAGACATGTCTATCATACTGAACTAGACATGTCTGTCTGTCTATCATACTGAACTAGACATGTCTATCTGTCTATCATACTGAACTAGACATGTCTGTCTGTCTATCATACTGAACTAGACATGTCTATCATACTGAACTAGACATGTCTATCTGTCTATCATACTGAACTAGACATGTCTGTCCTACTGAACTAGACATGTCTATCTGTCTATCCTACTGAACTAGACATGTCTGTCTGTCTATCATACTGAACTAGACATGTCTGTCTGTCTATCCTACTGAACTAGACATGTCTATCTGTCTATCATACTGAACTAGACATGTCTGTCATACTGAACTAGACATGTCTGTCTGTCTATCATACTGAACTAGACATGTCTATCATATTGAACTAGACATATCTATCCTACTGAACTAGACATGTCTATCTGTCTATCCTACTGAACTAGACATGTCTATCTGTCTATCCTACTGAACTAGACATGTCTATCTGTCTATCATACTGAACTAGACATGTCTGTCATACTGAACTAGACATGTCTATCTGTCTATCCTACTGAACTAGACATGTCTGTCTGTCTATCATACTGAACTAGACATGTCTGTCTGTCTATCCTACTGAACTAGACATGTCTATCTGTCTATCATACTGAACTAGACATGTCTGTCATACTGAACTAGACATGTCTATCATACTGAACTAGACATGTCTATCCTACTGAACTAGACATGTCTATCTGTCTATCCTACTGAACTAGACATGTCTGTCTATCCTACTGAACTAGACATGTCTATCTGTCTATCCTACTGAAATAGACATGTCTATCTGTCTATCATACTGAACTAGACATGTCTGTCTGTCTATCATACTGAACTAGACATGTCTATCTGTCTATCATACTGAACTAGACATGTCTGTCTGTCTATCATACTGAACTAGACATGTCTATCTGTCTATCATACTGAACTAGACATGTCTGTCTGTCTATCATACTGAACTAGACATGTCTGTCTGTCTATCATACTGAACTAGACATGTCTGTCTGTCTATCATACTGGACTAGACATGTCTGTCTGTCTATCATACTGAACTAGACATGTCTATCTGTCTATCATACTGAACTAGACATGTCTGTCTGTCTATCATACTGAACTAGACATGTCTGTCTGTCTATCATACTGAACTAGACATGTCTGTCTGTCTATCATACTGAACTAGACATGTCTGTCTGTCTATCATACTGGACTAGACATGTCTGTCTGTCTATCATTCTGAACTAGACATGTCTGTCTGTCTATCATACTGAACTAGACATGTCTATCATACTGAACTAGACATGTCTATCATACTGAACTAGACATGTCTATCTGTCTATCATACTGAACTAGACATGTCTGTCATACTGAACTAGACATGTCTATCTGTCTATCCTACTGAACTAGACATGTCTGTCTGTCTATCATACTGAACTAGACATGTCTGTCTGTCTATCCTACTGAACTAGACATGTCTATCTGTCTATCATACTGAACTAGACATGTCTGTCATACTGTACTAGACATGTCTATCATACTGAACTAGACATGTCTATCCTACTGAACTAGACATGTCTATCTGTCTATCCTACTGAACTAGACATGTCTGTATGTCTTTCCTACTGAACTAGACATGTCTTTCTGTCTATCCTACTGAACTAGACATGTCTATCTGTCTATCATACTGAACTAGACATGTCTGTCTGTCTATCATACTGAACTAGACATGTCTATCTGTCTATCATACTGAACTAGACATGTCTGTCTGTCTATCATACTGAACTAGACATGTCTATCTGTCTATCCTACTGAACTAGACATGTCTGTATGTCTTTCCTACTGAACTAGACATGTCTATCTGTCTATCCTACTGAACTAGACATGTCTATCTGTCTATCATACTGAACTAGACATGTCTGTCTGTCTATCATACTGAACTAGACATGTCTGTCTGTCTATCATACTGGACTAGACATGTCTGTCTGTCTATCATACTGAACTAGACATGTCTATCTGTCTATCATACTGAACTAGACATGTCTGTCTGTCTATCATACTGAACTAGACATGTCTGTCTGTCTATCATACTGAACTAGACATGTCTGTCTGTCTATCATACTGGACTAGACATGTCTGTCTGTCTATCATTCTGAACTAGACATGTCTGTCTGTCTATCATACTGAACTAGACATGTCTATCATACTGAACTAGACATGTCTATCATACTGAACTAGACATGTCTATCTGTCTATCATACTGAACTAGACATGTCTGTCTGTCTATCATACTGAACTAGACATGTCTGTCTGTCTATCATACTGAACTAGACATGTCTATCTGTCTGTCATACTGAACTAGACATGTTTATCTGTCTATCATACTGAACTAGACATGTCTATCTGTCTATCATACTTAACTAGACATGTCTGTCTGTCTATCATACTGAACTAGACATGTCTGTCTGTCTATCATACTGAACTAGACATGTCTGTCTGTCTATCATACTGAACTAGACATGTTTATCTGTCTATCATACTGAACTAGACATGTCTATCTGTCTATCATACTGAACTAGACATGTCTGTCTGTCTATCATACTGAACTAGACATGTCTGTCTGTCTATCATACTGAACTAGACATGTCTGTCTGTCTATCATACTGAACTAGACATGTCTATCATACTGAAGTAGACATGTCTATCGGTCTATCATACTGAACTAGTCATGTCTGTCTGTCTATCATACTGAACTAGACATGTCTGTCATACTGAACTAGACATGTCTGTCATACTGAACTAGACATGTCTGTCTGTCTATCATACTGAACTAGACATGTCTGTCATACTGAACTAGACATGTCTGTCTGTCTATCCTACTGAACTAGACATGTCTATCTGTCTATCATACTGAACTAGACATGTCTGTCTGTCTATCATACTGAACTAGACATGTCTATCTGTCTATCATACTGAACTAGACATGTCTATCTGTCTATGCTACTGAACTAGACATGTCTATCTGTCTATCATACTGAACTAGACATGTCTGTCTGTCTATCATACTGAACTAGACATGTCTATCTGTCTATCATACTGAACTAGACATGTCTATCTGTCTATGCTACTGAACTAGACATGTCTGTCTGTCTATCATACTGAACTAGACATGTCTGTCTATCATACTGAACTAGACTTGTCTATCTGTCTATCATACTGAACTAGACATGTCTATCATACTGAACTAGACATGTCTGTCTGTCTATCATACTGAACTAGACATGTCTATCTGTCTATCATACTGAACTAGACATGTCTGTCTGTCTATCATACTGAACTAGACATGTCTATCATACTGAACTAGACATGTCTATCTGTCTATCATACTGAACTAGACATGTCTATCATACTGAACTAGACATGTCTGTCTGTCTATCATACTGAACTAGACATGTCTATCTGTCTATCCTACTGAACTAGACATGTCTGTCTGTCTATCATACTGAACTAGACATGTCTGTCTGTCTATCCTACTGAACTAGACATGTCTATCTGTCTATCATACTGAACTAGACATGTCTGTCATACTGAACTAGACATGTCTGTCTGTCTATCATACTGAACTAGACATGTCTATCATATTGAACTAGACATGTCTATCTGTCTATCCTACTGAACTAGACATGTCTGTCTGTCTATCATACTGAACTAGACATGTCTGTCTGTCTATCCTACTGAACTAGACATGTCTATCTGTCTATCCTACTGAACAAGACATATCTCTATGTCTATCATACTGAACTAGACATGTCTGTCTGTCTATCCTACTGAACTAGACATGTCTATCTGTCTATCATACTGAACTAGACATATCTGTCTGTCTATCCTACTGAACTAGACATGTCTATCTGTCTATCATACTGAACTAGACATGTCTGTCTGTCTATCATACTGAACTAGACATGTCTATCATATTGAACTAGACATATCTATCCTACTGAACTAGACATGTCTATCTGTCTATCCTACTGAACTAGACATGTCTGTCTGTCTATCATACTGAACTAGACATGTCTATCATACTGAACTAGACATGTCTATCTGCTTATCCTACTGAACTAGACATGTCTATCTGTCTATCATACTGAACTAGACATGTCTGTCTGTCTATCATACTGAACTAGACATGTCTATCTGTCTATCATACTGAACTAGACATGTCTATCTGCTTATCCTACTGAACTAGACATGTCTGTCTGTCTATCCTACTGAACTAGACATGTCTATCTGTCTATCATACTGAACTAGACATGTCTATCTGTCTATCATACTGAACTAGACATGTCTGTCATACTGAACTAGACATGTCTATCTGTCTATCCTACTGAACTAGACATGTCTGTCTGTCTATCATACTGAACTAGACATGTCTGTCTGTCTATCCTACCTAACTAGACATGTCTATCTGTCTATCATACTGAACTAGACATGTCTATCCTACTGAACTAGACATGTCTATCTGTCTATCATACTGAACTAGACATGTCTGTCATACTGAACTAGACATGTCTATCCTACTGAACTAGACATGTCTATCTGTCTATCCTACTGAACTAGACATGTCTGTCTGTCTATCCTACTGAACTAGACATGTCTATCTGTCTATCCTACTGAACTAGACATGTCTATCTGTCTATCATACTGAACTAGACATGTCTGTCATACTGAACTAGACATGTCTATCATACTGAACTAGACATGTCTATCCTACTGAACTAGACATGTCTATCTGTCTATCCTACTGAACTAGACATGTCTATCTGTCTATCATACTGAACTAGACATGTCTATCATACTGAACTAGACATGTCTATCATACTGAACTAGACATGTCTATCTGTCTATCATACTGAACTAGACATGTCTATCTGTCTATCATACTGAACTAGACATGTCTGTCTGTCTATCATACTGAACTAGACATGTCTATCTGTCTGTCTTACTGAACTAGACATGTCTGTCTGTCTATCATACTGAACTAGACATGTCTATATGTCTATCCTACTGAACTAGACATGTCTATCTGTCTATCATACTGAACTAGACATGTCTGTCATACTGAACTAGACATGTCTGTCTGTCTATCATACTGAACTAGACATGTCTATCTGTCTATCCTACTGAACTAGACATGTCTGTCTGTCTATCCTACTGAACTAGACATGTCTGTCTGTCTATCATACTGAACTAGACATGTCTATCTGTCTATCATACTGAACTAGACATGTCTGTCTGTCTATCATACTGAACTAGACATGTCTATCTGTCTATCATACTGAACTAGACATGTCTGTCTGTCTATCATACTGAACTAGACATGTCTATCTGTCTATCATACTGAACTAGACATGTCTGTCTGTCTATCATACTGAACTAGACATGTCTGTCTGTCTATCATACTGAACTAGACATGTCTGTCTGTCTATCATACTGAACTAGACATGTCTGTCTGTCTATCATACTGAACTAGACATGTCTGTCTGTCTATCATACTGAACTAGACATGTCTGTCTGTCTATCATACTGAACTAGACATGTCTGTCTGTCTATCATACTGAACTAGACATGTCTGTCTGTCTATCATACTGAACTAGACATGTCTGTCTGTCTATCATACTGAACTAGACATATCTGTCTGTCTATCATACTGAACTAGACATGTCTGTCTGTCTATCATACTGAACTAGACATGTCTATCTGTCTATCATACTGAACTAGACATGTCTGTCATACTGAACTAGACATGTCTATCATACTGAACTAGACATGTCTATCATACTGAACTAGACATGTCTATCTGTCTATCATACTGAACTAGACATGTCTATCTGTCTATCATACTGAACTAGACATGTCTGTCTGTCTATCCTACTGAACTAGACATGTCTATCTGTCTATCATACTGAACTAGACATGTCTGTCTGTCTATCATACTGAACTAGACATGTCTATCATACTGAACTAGACATGTCTATCTGTCTATCATACTGAACTAGACATGTCTATCTGTCTATCATACTGAACTAGACATGTCTGTCTGTCTATCATACTG
Organism: Salvelinus fontinalis; assembly: GCF_029448725.1. Lineage (NCBI taxonomy): Eukaryota > Metazoa > Chordata > Actinopteri > Salmoniformes > Salmonidae > Salvelinus > Salvelinus fontinalis. The sequence continues at coordinate 18,262,991 of NC_074704.1, read as the reverse complement.
AACTAGACATATCTGTCTGTCTATCATACTGAACTAGACATGTCTGTCTGTCTATCATACTGAACTAGACATGTCTATCTGTCTATCATACTGAACTAGACATGTCTGTCTGTCTATCATACTGAACTAGACATGTCTATCTGTCTATCATACTGAACTAGACATGTCTATCTGCTTATCCTACTGAACTAGACATGTATTTCTGTCTATCATACTGAACTAGACATGTCTGTCTGTCTATCATACTGAACTAGACATGTCTGTCTGTCTATCCTACTGAACTAGACATGTCTGTCATACTGAACTAGACATGTCTATCTGTCTATCCTACTGAACTAGACATGTCTGTCTGTCTATCATACTGAACTAGACATGTCTGTCTGTCTATCATACTGAACTAGACATATCTGTCTGTCTATCATACTGAACTAGACATGTCTGTCTGTCTATCATACTGAACTAGACATGTCTATCTGTCTATCATACTGAACTAGACATGTCTGTCTGTCTATCATACTGAACTAGACATGTCTATCTGTCTATCATACTGAACTAGACATGTCTATCTGCTTATCCTACTGAACTAGACATGTATTTCTGTCTATCATACTGAACTAGACATGTCTGTCTGTCTATCATACTGAACTAGACATGTCTGTCTGTCTATCATACTGAACTAGACATGTCTGTCATACTGAACTAGACATGTCTATCTGTCTATCCTACTGAACTAGACATGTCTGTCTATCTATCATACTGAACTAGACATGTCTGTCTGTCTATCCTACTGAACTAGACATGTCTATCTGTCTATCATACTGAACTAGACATGTCTATCCTACTGAACTAGACATGTCTATCTGTCTATCCTACTGAACTAGACATGTCTGTCTGTCTATCCTACTGAACTAGACATGTCTATCCTAATGAACTAGACATGTCTATCTGTCTATCCTACTGAACTAGACATGTCTGTCATACTGAACTAGACATGTCTATCCTACTGAACTAGACATGTCTATCTGTCTATCCTACTGAACTAGACATGTCTGTCTGTCTATCCTACTGAACTAGACATGTCTATCTGTCTATCCTACTGAACTAGACATGTCTATCTGTCTATCATACTGAACTAGACATGTCTGTCATACTGAACTAGACATGTCTATCATACTGAACTAGACATGTCTATCCTACTGAACTAGACATGTCTATCTGTCTATCATACTGAACTAGACATGTCTATCTGTCTATCATAATGAACTAGACATGTCTGTCAGTCTATCATACTGAACTAGACATGTCTGTCTGTCTATCATACTGAACTAGACATGTCTGTCTGTCTATCATACTGAACTAGACATGTCTATCTGTCTATCCTACTGAACTAGACATGTCTATCTGTCTATCATACTGAACTAGACATGTCTATCATACTGAACTAGACATGTCTATCATACTGAACTAGACATGTCTATCTGTCTATCATACTGAACTAGACATGTCTATCTGTCTATCCTACTGAACTAGACATGTCTGTCTGTCTATCCTACTGAACTAGACATGTCTATCTGTCTATCCTACTGAACTAGACATGTCTATCTGTCTATCATACTGAACTAGACATGTCTGTCATACTGAACTAGACATGTCTATCATACTGAACTAGACATGTCTATCCTACTGAACTAGACATGTCTATCTGTCTATCCTACTGAACTAGACATGTCTATCTGTCTATCATACTGAACTAGACATGTCTATCATACTGAACTAGACATGTCTATCATACTGAACTAGACATGTCTATCTGTCTATCATACTGAACTAGACATGTCTATCTGTCTATCATACTGAACTAGACATGTCTGTCTCTCTATCATACTGAACTAGACATGTCTATCTGTCTGTCTTACTGAACTAGACATGTCTGTCTGTCTATCATACTGAACTAGACATGTCTATCTGTCTATCCTACTGAACTAGACATGTCTATCTGTCTATCATACTGAACTAGACATGTCTGTCATACTGAACTAGACATGTCTGTCTGTCTATCATACTGAACTAGACATGTCTATCTGTCTATCCTACTGAACTAGACATGTCTGTCTGTCTATCCTACTGAACTAGACATGTCTGTCTGTCTATCATACTGAACTAGACATGTCTATCTGTCTATCATACTGAACTAGACATGTCTGTCTGTCTATCATACTGAACTAGACATGTCTATCTGTCTATCATACTGAACTAGACATGTCTGTCTGTCTATCATACTGAACTAGACATGTCTATCTGTCTATCATACTGAACTAGACATGTCTGTCTGTCTATCATACTGAACTAGACATGTCTGTCTGTCTATCATACTGAACTAGAAATGTCTGTCTGTCTATCATACTGAACTAGACATGTCTGTCTGTCTATCATACTGAACTAGACATGTCTGTCTGTCTATCATACTGAACTAGACATGTCTGTCTGTCTATCATACTGAACTAGACATGTCTGTCTGTCTATCATACTGAACTAGACATGTCTGTCTGTCTATCATACTGAACTAGACATGTCTGTCTGTCTATCATACTGAACTAGACATATCTGTCTGTCTATCATACTGAACTAGACATGTCTGTCTGTCTATCATACTGAACTAGACATGTCTATCTGTCTATCATACTGAACTAGACATGTCTGTCATACTGAACTAGACATGTCTATCATACTGAACTAGACATGTCTATCATACTGAACTAGACATGTCTATCTGTCTATCATACTGAACTAGACATGTCTATCTGTCTATCATACTGAACTAGACATGTCTGTCTGTCTATCCTACTGAACTAGACATGTCTATCTGTCTATCATACTGAACTAGACATGTCTGTCTGTCTATCATACTGAACTAGACATGTCTATCATACTGAACTAGACATGTCTATCTGTCTATCATACTGAACTAGACATGTCTATCTGTCTATCATACTGAACTAGACATGTCTGTCTGTCTATCATACTGAACTAGACATATCTGTCTGTCTATCATACTGAACTAGACATGTCTGTCTGTCTATCATACTGAACTAGACATGTCTATCTGTCTATCATACTGAACTAGACATGTCTGTCTGTCTATCATACTGAACTAGACATGTCTATCTGTCTATCATACTGAACTAGACATGTCTATCTGCTTATCCTACTGAACTAGACATGTATTTCTGTCTATCATACTGAACTAGACATGTCTGTCTGTCTATCATACTGAACTAGACATGTCTGTCTGTCTATCCTACTGAAATAGACATGTCTATCTGTCTATCATACTGAACTAGACATGTCTATCTGTCTATCATACTGAACTAGACATGTCTGTCATACTGAACTAGACATGTCTATCTGTCTATCCTACTGAACTAGACATGTCTGTCTGTCTATCCTACTGAACTAGACATGTCTGTCTGTCTATCATACTGAACTAGACATGTCTGTCTGTCTATCCTACTGAACTAGACATGTCTATCCTACTGAACTAGACATGTCTATCTGTCTATCCTACTGAACTAGACATGTCTGTCTGTCTATCCTACTGAACTAGACATGTCTATCCTACTGAACTAGACATGTCTATCTGTCTATCCTACTGAACTAGACATGTCTGTCATACTGAACTAGACATGTCTATCCTACTGAACTAGACATGTCTATCTGTCTATCCTACTGAACTAGACATGTCTGTCTGTCTATCCTACTGAACTAGACATGTCTATCTGTCTATCCTACTGAACTAGACATGTCTATCTGTCTATCATACTGAACTAGACATGTCTGTCATACTGAACTAGACATGTCTATCATACTGAACTAGACATGTCTATCCTACTGAACTAGACATGTCTATCTGTCTATCATACTGAACTAGACATGTCTATCTGTCTATCATACTGAACTAGACATGTCTGTCTGTCTATCATACTGAACTAGACATGTCTGTCTGTCTATCATACTGAACTAGACATGTCTGTCTGTCTATCATACTGAACTAGACATGTCTATCTGTCTATCCTACTGAACTAGACATGTCTATCTGTCTATCATACTGAACTAGACATGTCTATCATACTGAACTAGACATGTCTATCATACTGAACTAGACATGTCTATCTGTCTATCATACTGAACTAGACATGTCTATCTGTCTATCATACTGAACTAGACATGTCTGTCTGTCTATCATACTGAACTAGACATGTCTGTCTGTCTATCATACTGAACTAGACATGTCTGTCTGTCTATCATACTGAACTAGACATGTCTATCTGTCTATCCTACTGAACTAGACATGTCTATCTGTCTATCATACTGAACTAGACATGTCTATCTGTCTATCATACTGAACTAGACATGTCTATCATACTGAACTAGACATGTCTATCTGTCTATCATACTGAACTAGACATGTCTATCTGTCTATCATACTGAACTAGACATGTCTGTCTGTCTATCATACTGAACTAGACATGTCTATCTGTCCGTCTTACTGAACTAGACATGTCTATCTGTCTATCATACTGAACTAGACATGTCTGTCTGTCTATCATACTGAACTAGACATGTCTATCATACTGAACTAGACATGTCTATCTGTCTATCATACTGAACTAGACATGTCTATCTGTCTATCATACTGAACTAGACATGTCTGTCTGTCTATCCTACTGAACTAGACATGTCTATCTGTCTATCATACTGAACTAGACATGTCTGTCTGTCTATCATACTGAACTAGACATGTCTATCATACTAAACTAGACATGTCTATCTGTCTATCATACTGAACTAGACATGTCTATCTGTCTATCATACTGAACTAGACATGTCTGTCTGTCTATCATACTGAACTAGACATGTCTATCTGTCTATCATACTGAACTAGACATGTCTGTCTGTCTATCATACTGAACTAGACATGTCTATCTGTCTATCATACTGAACTAGACATATCTGTCTGTCTATCATACTGAACTAGACATGTCTATCATACTGAACTAGACATGTCTGTCATACTGAACTAGACATGTCTATCTGTCTATCCTACTGAACTAGACATGTCTATCTGTCTATCATACTGAACTAGACATATCTGTCTGTCTATCATACTGAACTAGACATGTCTGTCTGTCTATCATACTGAACTAGACATGTCTGTCTGTCTATCATACTGAACTAGACATGTCTGTCTGTCTATCATACTGAACTAGACATGTCTGTCTGTCTATCATACTGAACTAGACATGTCTATCTGTCTATCATACTGAACTAGACATGTCTGTCTGTCTATCATACTGAACTAGAGATGTCTGTCTGTCTGTCTATCATACTGAACTAGACATGTCTGTCTGTCTATCATACTGAACTAGACATATCTGTCTGTCTATCATACTGAACTAAACATGTCTGTCTGTCTATCATACTGAACTAGACATGTCTATCTGTCTATCATACTGAACTAGATATGTCTATCTGTCTATCATACTGAACTAGACATGTCTGTCATACTGAACTAGACATGTCTATCATACTGAACTAGACATGTCTATCATACTGAACTAGACATGTCTATCATACTGAACTAGACATGTCTATCATACTGAACTAGACATGTCTGTCTGTCTATCATACTGAACTAGACATATCTGTCTGTCTATCATACTGAACTAGACATGTCTGTCTGTCTATCATACTGAACTAGACATGTCTATCTGTCTATCCTACTGAACTAGACATGTCTGTCTGTCTATCATACTGAACTAGACATGTCTGTCTGTCTATCCTACTGAACTAGACATGTCTATCTGTCTATCATACTGAACTAGACATGTCTGTCATACTGAACTAGACATGTCTGTCTGTCTATCATACTGAACTAGACATGTCTATCATATTGAACTAGACATGTCTATCTGTCTATCCTACTGAACTAGACATGTCTGTCTGTCTATCATACTGAACTAGACATGTCTGTCTGTCTATCCTACTGAACTAGACATGTCTATCTGTCTATCATACTGAACTAGACATATCTGTCTGTCTATCCTACTGAACTAGACATGTCTATCTGTCTATCATACTGAACTAGACATGTCTGTCTGTCTATCATACTGAACTAGACATGTCTATCATATTGAACTAGACATATCTATCCTACTGAACTAGACATGTCTATCTGTCTATCCTACTGAACTAGACATGTCTGTCTGTCTATCATACTGAACTAGACATGTCTATCATACTGAACTAGACATGTCTATCTGCTTATCCTACTGAACTAGACATGTCTATCTGTCTATCATACTGAACTAGACATGTCTGTCTGTCTATCATACTGAACTAGACATGTCTATCTGTCTATCATACTGAACTAGACATGTCTATCTGCTTATCCTACTGAACTAGACATGTCTATCTGCTTATCCTACTGAACTAGACATGTCTATCTGTCTATCATACTGAACTAGACATGTCTGTCTGTCTATCATACTGAACTAGACATATCTGTCTGTCTATCATACTGAACTAGACATGTCTGTCTGTCTATCATACTGAACTAGACATGTCTATCTGTCTATCCTACTGAACTAGACATGTCTGTCTGTCTATCATACTGAACTAGACATGTCTGTCTGTCTATCCTACTGAACTAGACATGTCTATCTGTCTATCATACTGAACTAGACATGTCTGTCATACTGAACTAGACATGTCTGTCTGTCTATCATACTGAACTAGACATGTCTATCATATTGAACTAGACATGTCTATCTGTCTATCCTACTGAACTAGACATGTCTGTCTGTCTATCATACTGAACTAGACATGTCTGTCTGTCTATCCTACTGAACTAGACATGTCTATCTGTCTATCCTACTGAACAAGACATGTCTCTCTGTCTATCATACTGAACTAGACATGTCTGTCTGTCTATCCTACTGAACTAGACATGTCTATCTGTCTATCATACTGAACTAGACATATCTGTCTGTCTATCCTACTGAACTAGACATGTCTATCTGTCTATCATACTGAACTAGACATGTCTGTCTGTCTATCATACTGAACTAGACATGTCTATCATATTGAACTAGACATATCTATCCTACTGAACTAGACATGTCTATCTGTCTATCCTACTGAACTAGACATGTCTGTCTGTCTATCATACTGAACTAGACATGTCTATCATACTGAACTAGACATGTCTATCTGCTTATCCTACTGAACTAGACATGTCTATCTGTCTATCATACTGAACTAGACATGTCTGTCTGTCTATCATACTGAACTAGACATGTCTATCTGTCTATCATACTGAACTAGACATGTCTATCTGTCTATCATACTGAACTAGACATGTCTGTCATACTGAACTAGACATGTCTATCTGTCTATCCTACTGAACTAGACATGTCTGTCTGTCTATCATACTGAACTAGACATGTCTGTCTGTCTATCCTACTGAACTAGACATGTCTATCTGTCTATCATACTGAACTAGACATGTCTATCCTACTGAACTAGACATGTCTATCTGTCTATCATACTGAACTAGACATGTCTGTCATACTGAACTAGACATGTCTATCCTACTGAACTAGACATGTCTATCTGTCTATCCTACTGAACTAGACATGTCTGTCTGTCTATCCTACTGAACTAGACAGGTCTATCTGTCTATCCTACTGAACTAGACATGTCTATCTGTCTATCATACTGAACTAGACATGTCTGTCATACTGAACTAGACATGTCTATCATACTGAACTAGACATGTCTATCCTACTGAACTAGACATGTCTATCTGTCTATCCTACTGAACTAGACATGTCTATCTGTCTATCATACTGAACTAGACATGTCTATCATACTGAACTAGACATGTCTATCTGTCTATCATACTGAACTAGACATGTCTATTTGTCTATCATACTGAACTAGACATGTCTGTCTGTCTATCATACTGAACTAGACATGTCTATCTGTCTGTCTTACTGAACTAGACATGTCTGTCTGTCTATCATACTGAACTAGACATGTCTATCTGTCTATCCTACTGAACTAGACATGTCTATCTGTCTATCATACTGAACTAGACATGTCTGTCATACTGAACTAGACATGTCTGTCTGTCTATCATACTGAACTAGACATGTCTATCTGTCTATCCTACTGAACTAGACATGTCTGTCTGTCTATCCTACTGAACTAGACATGTCTGTCTGTCTATCATACTGAACTAGACATGTCTATCTGTCTATCATACTGAACTAGACATGTCTATCTGTCTATCATACTGAACTAGACATGTCTGTCTGTCTATCATACTGAACTAGACATGTCTGTCTGTCTATCATACTGAACTAGACATGTCTGTCTGTCTATCATACTGAACTAGACATGTCTGTCTGTCTATCATACTGAACTAGACATGTCTGTCTGTCTATCATACTGAACTAGACATGTCTGTCTGTCTATCATACTGAACTAGACATGTCTGTCTGTCTATCATACTGAACTAGACATGTCTGTCTGTCTATCATACTGAACTAGACATGTCTGTCTGTCTATCATACTGAACTAGACATATCTGTCTGTCTATCATACTGAACTAGACATGTCTGTCTGTCTATCATACTGAACTAGACATGTCTATCTGTCTATCATACTGAACTAGACATGTCTGTCATACTGAACTAGACATGTCTATCATACTGAACTAGACATGTCTATCATACTGAACTAGACATGTCTATCTGTCTATCATACTGAACTAGACATGTCTATCTGTCTATCATACTGAACTAGACATGTCTGTCTGTCTATCCTACTGAACTAGACATGTCTATCTGTCTATCATACTGAACTAGACATGTCTGTCTGTCTATCATACTGAACTAGACATGTCTATCATACTGAACTAGACATGTCTATCTGTCTATCATACTGAACTAGACATGTCTGTCTGTCTATCATACTGAACTAGACATGTCTGTCTGTCTATCATACTGGACTAGACATATCTGTCTGTCTATCATACTGAACTAGACATATCTGTCTGTCTATCATACTGAACTAGACATGTCTGTCTGTCTATCATACTGAACTAGACATGTCTATCTGTCTATCATACTGAACTAGACATGTCTTTCTGTCTATCATACTGAACTAGACATGTCTATCTGTCTATCATACTGAACTAGACATGTCTATCTGCTTATCCTACTGAACTAGACATGTCTATCTGTCTATCATACTGAACTAGACATGTCTGTCTGTCTATCATACTGAACTAGACATGTCTGTCTGTCTATCCTACTGAACTAGACATGTCTATCTGTCTATCATACTGAACTAGACATGTCTATCTGTCTATCATACTGAACTAGACATGTCTGTCATACTGAACTAGACATGTCTATCTGTCTATCCTACTGAACTAGACATGTCTGTCTGTCTAACATACTGAACTAGACATGTCTGTCTGTCTATCCTACTGAACTAGACATGTCTATCTGTCTATCATACTGAACTAGACATGTCTATCCTACTGAACTAGACATGTCTATCTGTCTATCATACTGAACTAGACATGTCTGTCATACTGAACTAGACATGTCTATCCTACTGAACTAGACATGTCTATCTGTCTATCCTACTGAACTAGACATGTCTGTCTGTCTATCCTACTGAACTAGACATGTCTATCTGTCTATCCTACTGAACTAGACATGTCTATCTGTCTATCATACTGAACTAGACATGTCTGTCATACTGAACTAGACATGTCTATCATACTGAACTAGACATGTCTATCCTACTGAACTAGACATGTCTATCTGTCTATCCTACTGAACTAGACATGTCTATCTGTCTATCATACTGAACTAGACATGTCTGTCTGTCTATCATACTGAACTAGACATGTCTATCTGTCTGTCATACTGAACTAGACATGTCTATCTGTCTATCATACTGAACTAGACATGTCTGTCTGTCTATCATACTGAACTAGACATGTCTATCTGTCTGTCTTACTGAACTAGACATGTCTATCTGTCTATCATACTGAACTAGACATGTCTGTCTGTCTATCATACTGAACTAGACATGTCTATCATACTGAACTAGACATGTCTGTCTGTCTATCATACTGAACTAGACATGTCTGTCTGTCTATCATACTGAACTAGACATGTCTATCATACTGAACTAGACATGTCTATCTGTCTATCATACTGAACTAGACATGTCTATCTGTCTATCATACTGAACTAGACATGTCTGTCTGTCTATCATACTGAACTAGACATGTCTGTCTGTCTATCATACTGAACTAGACATGTCTATCTGTCTATCATACTGAACTAGACATATCTGTCTGTCTATCATACTGAACTAGACATGTCTATCATACTGAACTAGACATGTCTATCTGTCTATCATACTGAACTAGACATGTCTGTCTGTCTATCATACTGAACTAGACATGTCTATCTGTCTATCATACTGAACTAGACATGTCTATCTGCTTATCCTACTGAACTAGACATGTCTATCTGTCTATCATACTGAACTAGACATGTCTGTCTGTCTATCATACTGAACTAGACATGTCTATCTGCTTATCCTACTGAACTAGACATGTCTATCTGCTTATCCTACTGAACTAGACATGTCTATCTGTCTATCATACTGAACTAGACATGTCTGTCTATCATACTGAACTAGACATGTCTGTCTGTCTATCCTACTGAACTAGACATGTCTATCTGTCTATCATACTGAACTAGACATGTCTATCTGTCTATCATACTGAACTAGACATGTCTGTCATACTGAACTAGACATGTCTATCTGTCTATCCTACTGAACTAGACATGTCTGTCTGTCTATCATACTGAACTAGACATGTCTGTCTGTCTATCCTACTGAACTAGACATGTCTATCTGTCTATCATACTGAACTAGACATGTCTATCCTACTGAACTAGACATGTCTATCTGTCTATCATACTGAACTAGACATGTCTGTCATACTGAACTAGACATGTCTATCCTACTGAACTAGACATGTCTATCTGTCTATCCTACTGAACTAGACATGTCTGTCTGTCTATCCTACTGAACTAGACATGTCTATCTGTCTATCCTACTGAACTAGACATGTCTATCTGTCTATCATACTGAACTAGACATGTCTGTCATACTGAACTAGACATGTCTATCATACTGAACTAGACATGTCTATCCTACTGAACTAGACATGTCTATCTGTCTATCCTACTGAACTAGACATGTCTATCTGTCTATCATACTGAACTAGACATGTCTATCATACTGAACTAGACATGTCTATCTGTCTATCATACTGAACTAGACATGTCTATCTGTCTATCATACTGAACTAGAAATGTCTGTCTGTCTATCATACTGAACTAGACATGTCTATCTGTCTGTCTTACTGAACTAGACATGTCTGTCTGTCTATCATACTGAACTAGACATGTCTATCTGTCTATCCTACTGAACTAGACATGTCTATCTGTCTATCATACTGAACTAGACATGTCTGTCATACTGAACTAGACATGTCTGTCTGTCTATCATACTGAACTAGACATGTCTATCTGTCTATCCTACTGAACTAGACATGTCTGTCTGTCTATCCTACTGAACTAGACATGTCTGTCTGTATATCATACTGAACTAGACATGTCTATCTGTCTATCATACTGAACTAGACATGTCTATCTGTCTATCATACTGCACTAGACATGTCTGTCTGTCTATCATACTGAACTAGACATGTCTGTCTGTCTATCATACTGAATTAGACATGTCTGTCTGTCTATCATACTGAACTAGACATGTCTGTCTGTCTATCATACTGAACTAGACATGTCTGTCTGTCTATCATACTGAACTAGACATGTCTGTCTGTCTATCATACTGAACTAGACATGTCTGTCTGTCTATCATACTGAACTAGACATGTCTGTCTGTCTATCATACTGAACTAGACATGTCTGTCTGTCTATCATACTGAACTAGACATATCTGTCTGTCTATCATACTGAACTAGACATGTCTGTCTGTCTATCATACTGAACTAGACATGTCTATCTGTCTATCATACTGAACTAGACATGTCTGTCATACTGAACTAGACATGTCTATCTGTCTATCCTACTGAACTAGACATGTCTGTCTGTCTATCCTACTGAACTAGACATGTCTGTCTGTCTATCCTACTGAACTAGACATGTCTATCTGTCTATCATACTGAACTAGACATGTCTATCCTACTGAACTAGACATGTCTATCTGTCTATCATACTGAACTAGACATGTCTGTCATACTGAACTAGACATGTCTATCCTACTGAACTAGACATGTCTATCTGTCTATCCTACTGAACTAGACATGTCTGTCTGTCTATCCTACTGAACTAGACATGTCTATCTGTCTATCCTACTGAACTAGACATGTCTATCTGTCTATCATACTGAACTAGACATGTCTGTCATACTGAACTAGACATGTCTATCATACTGAACTAGACATGTCTATCCTACTGAACTAGACATGTCTATCTGTCTATCCTACTGAACTAGACATGTCTATCTGTCTATCATACTGAACTAGACATGTCTGTCTGTCTATCATACTGAACTAGACATGTCTATCTGTCTATCATACTGAACTAGACATGTCTATCTGTCTATCATACTGAACTAGACATGTCTGTCTGTCTATCATACTGAACTAGACATGTCTATCTGTCTGTCTTACTGAACTAGACATGTCTATCTGTCTATCATACTGAACTAGACATGTCTGTCTGTCTATCATACTGAACTAGACATGTCTATCATACTGAACTAGACATGTCTGTCTGTCTATCATACTGAACTAGACATGTCTGTCTGTCTATCATACTGAACTAGACATGTCTATCATACTGAACTAGACATGTCTATCTGTCTATCATACTGAACTAGACATGTCTATCTGTCTATCATACTGAACTAGACATGTCTGTCTGTCTATCATACTGAACTAGACATGTCTGTCTGTCTATCATACTGAACTAGACATGTCTATCTGTCTATCATACTGAACTAGACATATCTGTCTGTCTATCATACTGAACTAGACATGTCTATCATACTGAACTAGACATGTCTATCTGTCTATCATACTGAACTAGACATGTCTGTCTGTCTATCATACTGAACTAGACATGTCTATCTGTCTGTCTTACTGAACTAGACATGTCTATCTGTCTATCATACTGAACTAGACATGTCTGTCTGTCTATCATACTGAACTAGACATGTCTATCCTACTGAACTAGACATGTCTATCTGTCTATCCTACTGAACTAGACATGTCTATCTGTCTATCATACTGAACTAGACATGTCTGTCTGTCTATCATACTGAACTAGACATGTCTATCTGTCTATCATACTGAACTAGACATGTCTATCTGTCTATCATACTGAACTAGACATGTCTGTCTGTCTATCATACTGAACTAGACATGTCTATCTGTCTATCATACTGAACTAGACATGTCTGTCATACTGAACTAGACATGTCTATCATACTGAACTAGACATGTCTATCATACTGAACTAGACATGTCTATCTGTCTATCATACTGAACTAGACATGTCTATCTGTCTATCATACTGAACTAGACATGTCTGTCTGTCTATCCTACTGAACTAGACATGTCTATCTGTCTATCATACTGAACTAGACATGTCTGTCTGTCTATCATACTGAACTAGACATGTCTTTCATACTGAACTAGACATGTCTATCTGTCTATCATACTGAACTAGACATGTCTATCTGTCTATCATACTGAACTAGACATGTCTGTCTGTCTATCATACTGAACTAGACATATCTGTCTGTCTATCATACTGAACTAGACATGTCTGTCTGTCTATCATACTGAACTAGACATGTCTATCTGTCTATCATACTGAACTAGACATGTCTGTCTGTCTATCATACTGAACTAGACATGTCTATCTGTCTATCATACTGAACTAGACATGTCTATCTGCTTATCCTACTGAACTAGACATGTATTTCTGTCTATCATACTGAACTAGACATGTCTGTCTGTCTATCATACTGAACTAGACATGTCTGTCTGTCTATCCTACTGAACTAGACATGTCTATCTGTCTATCATACTGAACTAGACATGTCTATCTGTCTATCATACTGAACTAGACATGTCTGTCATACTGAACTAGACATGTCTATCTGTCTATCCTACTGAACTAGACATGTCTGTCTGTCTATCATACTGAACTAGACATGTCTGTCTGTCTATCCTACTGAACTAGACATGTCTATCTGTCTATCATACTGAACTAGACATGTCTATCCTACTGAACTAGACATGTCTATCTGTCTATCCTACTGAACTAGACATGTCTGTCTGTCTATCCTACTGAACTAGACATGTCTATCCTACTGAACTAGACATGTCTATCCTACTGAACTAGACATGTCTATCTGTCTATCCTACTGAACTAGACATGTCTGTCATACTGAACTAGACATGTCTATCCTACTGAACTAGACATGTCTATCTGTCTATCCTACTGAACTAGACATGTCTGTCTGTCTATCCTACTGAACTAGACATGTCTATCTGTCTATCCTACTGAACTAGACATGTCTATCTGTCTATCATACTGAACTAGACATGTCTGTCATACTGAACTAGACATGTCTATCATACTGAACTAGACATGTCTATCCTACTGAACTAGACATGTCTATCTGTCTATCATACTGAACTAGACATGTCTATCTGTCTATCATACTGAACTAGACATGTCTGTCTGTCTATCATACTGAACTAGACATGTCTGTCTGTCTATCATACTGAACTAGACATGTCTGTCTGTCTATCATACTGAACTAGACATGTCTATCTGTCTATCCTACTGAACTAGACATGTCTATCTGTCTATCATACTGAACTAGACATGTCTATCATACTGAACTAGACATGTCTATCATACTGAACTAGACATGTCTATCTGTCTATCATACTGAACTAGACATGTCTATCTGTCTATCATACTGAACTAGACATGTCTGTCTGTCTATCATACTGAACTAGACATGTCTGTCTGTCTATCATACTGAACTAGACATGTCTGCCTGTCTATCATACTGAACTAGACATGTCTATCTGTCTATCCTACTGAACTAGACATGTCTATCTGTCTATCATACTGAACTAGACATGTCTATCTGTCTATCATACTGAACTAGACATGTCTATCATACTGAACTAGACATGTCTATCTGTCTATCATACTGAACTAGACATGTCTATCTGTCTATCATACTGAACTAGACATGTCTGTCTGTCTATCATACTGAACTAGACATGTCTATCTGTCTGTCTTACTGAACTAGACATGTCTATCTGTCTATCATACTGAACTAGACATGTCTGTCTGTCTATCATACTGAACTAGACATGTCTATCATACTGAACTAGACATGTCTATCTGTCTATCATACTGAACTAGACATGTCTATCTGTCTATCATACTGAACTAGACATGTCTGTCTGTCTATCCTACTGAACTAGACATGTCTATCTGTCTATCATACTGAACTAGACATGTCTGTCTGTCTATCATACTGAACTAGACATGTCTATCATACTGAACTAGACATGTCTATCTGTCTATCATACTGAACTAGACATGTCTATCTGTCTATCATACTGAACTAGACATGTCTGTCTGTCTATCATACTGAACTAGACATGTCTATCATACTGAACTAGACATGTCTGTCATACTGAACTAGACATGTCTATCTGTCTATCCTACTGAACTAGACATGTCTATCTGTCTATCATACTGAACTAGACATATCTGTCTGTCTATCATACTGAACTAGACATGTCTGTCTGTCTATCATACTGAACTAGACATGTCTGTCTGTCTATCATACTGAACTAGACATGTCTGTCTGTCTATCATACTGAACTAGACATGTCTATCTGTCTATAATACTGAACTAGACATGTCTGTCTGTCTATCATACTGAACTAGAGATGTCTGTCTGTCTATCATACTGAACTAGACATGTCTGTCTGTCTATCATACTGAACTAGACATATCTGTCTGTCTATCATACTGAACTAAACATGTCTGTCTGTCTATCATACTGAACTAGACATGTCTATCTGTCTATCATACTGAACTAGACATGTCTATCTGTCTATCATACTGAACTAGACATGTCTGTCATACTGAACTAGACATGTCTATCATACTGAACTAGACATGTCTATCATACTGAACTAGACATGTCTATCATACTGAACTAGACATGTCTATCATACTGAACTAGACATGTCTTTCTGTCTATCATACTGAACTAGACATATCTGTCTGTCTATCATACTGAACTAGACATGTCTGTCTGTCTATCATACTGAACTAGACATGTCTGTCTGTCTATCCTACTGAACTAGACATGTCTATCTGTCTATCATACTGAACTAGACATGTCTGTCATACTGAACTAGACATGTCTGTCTGTCTGTCATACTGAACTAGACATGTCTATCATATTGAACTAGACATGTCTATCTGTCTATCCTACTGAACTAGACATGTCTATCTGTCTATCATACTGAACTAGACATGTCTGTCTGTCTATCATACTGAACTAGACATGTCTATCTGTCTATCATACTGAACTAGACATGTCTATCTGCTTATCCTACTGAACTAGACATGTCTATCTGCTTATCCTACTGAACTAGACATGTCTATCTGTCTATCATACTGAACTAGACATGTCTGTCTGTCTATCATACTGAACTAGACATGTCTGTCTGTCTATCCTACTGAACTAGACATGTCTATCTGTCTATCATACTGAACTAGACATGTCTATCTGTCTATCATACTGAACTAGACATGTCTGTCATACTGAACTAGACATGTCTATCTGTCTATCCTACTGAACTAGACATGTCTGTCTGTCTATCATACTGAACTAGACATGTCTGTCTGTCTATCCTACTGAACTAGACATGTCTATCTGTCTATCATACTGAACTAGACATGTCTATCCTACTGAACTAGACATGTCTATCTGTCTATCATACTGAACTAGACATGTCTGTCATACTGAACTAGACATGTCTATCCTACTGAACTAGACATGTCTATCTGTCTATCCTACTGAACTAGACATGTCTGTCTGTCTATCCTACTGAACTAGACATGTCTATCTGTCTATCCTACTGAACTAGACATGTCTATCTGTCTATCATACTGAACTAGACATGTCTGTCATACTGAACTAGACATGTCTATCATACTGAACTAGACATGTCTATCCTACTGAACTAGACATGTCTATCTGTCTATCCTACTGAACTAGACATGTCTATCTGTCTATCATACTGAACTAGACATGTCTATCATACTGAACTAGACATGTCTATCTGTCTATCATACTGAACTAGACATGTCTATCTGTCTATCATACTGAACTAGACATGTCTGTCTGTCTATCATACTGAACTAGACATGTCTATCTGTCTGTCTTACTGAACTAGACATGTCTGTCTGTCTATCATACTGAACTAGACATGTCTATCTGTCTATCCTACTGAACTAGACATGTCTATCTGTCTATCATACTGAACTAGACATGTCTGTCATACTGAACTAGACATGTCTGTCTGTCTATCATACTGAACTAGACATGTCTATCTGTCTATCCTACTGAACTAGACATGTCTGTCTGTCTATCCTACTGAACTAGACATGTCTGTCTGTCTATCATACTGAACTAGACATGTCTATCTATCTATCATACTGAACTAGACATGTCTATCTGTCTATCATACTGAACTAGACATGTCTGTCTGTCTATCATACTGAACTAGACATGTCTGTCTGTCTATCATACTGAACTAGACATGTCTGTCTGTCTATCATACTGAACTAGACATGTCTGTCTGTCTATCATACTGAACTAGACATGTCTGTCTGTCTATCATACTGAACTAGACATGTCTGTCTGTCTATCATACTGAACTAGACATGTCTGTCTATCATACTGAACTAGACATGTCTGTCTGTCTATCATACTGAACTAGACATGTCTGTCTGTCTATCATACTGAACTAGACATATCTGTCTGTCTATCATACTGAACTAGACATGTCTGTCTGTCTATCATACTGAACTAGACATGTCTATCTGTCTATCATACTGAACTAGACATGTCTGTCATACTGAACTAGACATGTCTATCATACTGAACTAGACATGTCTATCATACTGAACTAGACATGTCTATCTGTCTATCATACTGAACTAGACATGTCTATCTGTCTATCATACTGAACTAGACGTCTGTCTGTCTATCCTACTGAACTAGACATGTCTATCTGTCTATCATACTGAACTAGACATGTCTGTCTGTCTATCATACTGATCTAGACATGTCTATCATACTGAACTAGACATGTCTATCTGTCTATCATACTGAACTAGACATGTCTGTCTGTCTATCATACTGAACTAGACATGTCTGTCTGTCTATCATACTGGACTAGACATATCTGTCTGTCTATCATACTGAACTAGACATATCTGTCTGTCTATCATACTGAACTAGACATGTCTGTCTGTCTATCATACTGAACTAGACATGTCTATCTGTCTATAATACTGAACTAGACATGTCTTTCTGTCTATCATACTGAACTAGACATGTCTATCTGTCTATCATACTGAACTAGACATGTCTATCTGCTTATCCTACTGAACTAGACATGTCTATCTGTCTATCATACTGAACTAGACATGTCTGTCTGTCTATCATACTGAACTAGACATGTCTGTCTGTCTATCCTACTGAACTAGACATGTCTATCTGTCTATCATACTGAACTAGACATGTCTATCTGTCTATCATACTGAACTAGACATGTCTGTCATACTGAACTAGACATGTCTATCTGTCTATCCTACTGAACTAGACATGTCTGTCTGTCTATCATACTGAACTAGACATGTCTGTCTGTCTATCCTACTGAACTAGACATGTCTATCTGTCTATCATACTGAACTAGACATGTCTATCCTACTGAACTAGACATGTCTATCTGTCTATCATACTGAACTAGACATGTCTGTCATACTGAACTAGACATGTCTATCCTACTGAACTAGACATGTCTATCTGTCTATCCTACTGAACTAGACATGTCTGTCTGTCTATCCTACTGAACTAGACATGTCTATCTGTCTATCCTACTGAACTAGACATGTCTATCTGTCTATCATACTGAACTAGACATGTCTGTCATACTGAACTAGACATGTCTATCATACTGAACTAGACATGTCTATCCTACTGAACTAGACATGTCTATCTGTCTATCCTACTGAACTAGACATGTCTATCTGTCTATCATACTGAACTAGACATGTCTGTCTGTCTATCATACTGAACTAGACATGTCTATCTGTCTATCATACTGAACTAGACATGTCTATCTGTCTATCATACTGAACTAGACATGTCTGTCTGTCTATCATACTGAACTAGACATGTCTATCTGTCTGTCTTACTGAACTAGACATGTCTATCTGTCTATCATACTGAACTAGACATGTCTGTCTGTCTATCATACTGAACTAGACATGTCTATCATACTGAACTAGACATGTCTGTCTGTCTATCATACTGAACTAGACATGTCTGTCTGTCTATCATACTGAACTAGACATGTCTATCATACTGAACTAGACATGTCTATCTGTCTATCATACTGAACTAGACATGTCTATCTGTCTATCATACTGAACTAGACATGTCTGTCTGTCTATCATACTGAACTAGACATGTCTGTCTGTCTATCATACTGAACTAGACATGTCTATCTGTCTATCATACTGAACTAGACATATCTGTCTGTCTATCATACTGAACTAGACATGTCTATCTGTCTATCATACTGAACTAGACATGTCTGTCTGTCTATCATACTGAACTAGACATGTCTATCTGTCTATCATACTGAACTAGACATGTCTATCTGCTTATCCTACTGAACTAGACATGTCCATCTGCTTATCCTACTGAACTAGACATGTCTATCTGTCTATCATACTGAACTAGACATGTCTGTCTGTCTATCATACTGAACTAGACATGTCTGTCTGTCTATCCTACTGAACTAGACATGTCTATCTGTCTATCATACTGAACTAGACATGTCTATCTGTCTATCATACTGAACTAGACATGTCTGTCATACTGAACTAGACATGTCTATCTGTCTATCCTACTGAACTAGACATGTCTGTCTGTCTATCATACTGAACTAGACATGTCTGTCTGTCTATCCTACTGAACTAGACATGTCTATCTGTCTATCATACTGAACTAGACATGTCTATCCTACTGAACTAGACATGTCTATCTGTCTATCATACTGAACTAGACATGTCTGTCATACTGAACTAGACATGTCTATCCTACTGAACTAGACATGTCTATCTGTCTATCCTACTGAACTAGACATGTCTGTCTGTCTATCCTACTGAACTAGACATGTCTATCTGTCTATCCTACTGAACTAGACATGTCTATCTGTCTATCATACTGAACTAGACATGTCTGTCATACTGAACTAGACATGTCTATCATACTGAACTAGACATGTCTATCCTACTGAACTAGACATGTCTATCTGTCTATCCTACTGAACTAGACATGTCTATCTGTCTATCATACTGAACTAGACATGTCTATCATACTGAACTAGACATGTCTATCTGTCTATCATACTGAACTAGACATGTCTATCTGTCTATCATACTGAACTAGACATGTCTGTCTGTCTATCATACTGAACTAGACATGTCTATCTGTCTGTCTTACTGAACTAGACATGTCTGTCTGTCTATCATACTGAACTAGACATGTCTATCTGTCTATCCTACTGAACTAGACATGTCTATCTGTCTATCATACTGAACTAGACATGTCTGTCATACTGAACTAGACATGTCTGTCTGTCTATCATACTGAACTAGACATGTCTATCTGTCTATCCTACTGAACTAGACATGTCTGTCTGTCTATCCTACTGAACTAGACATGTCTGTCTGTCTATCATACTGAACTAGACATGTCTATCTGTCTATCATACTGAACTAGACATGTCTGTCTGTCTATCATACTGAACTAGACATGTCTGTCTGTCTATCATACTGAACTAGACATGTCTGTCTGTCTATCATACTGAACTAGACATGTCTGTCTGTCTATCATACTGAACTAGACATGTCTGTCTGTCTATCATACTGAACTAGACATGTCTGTCTGTCTATCATACTGAACTAGACATGTCTGTCTGTCTATCATACTGAACTAGACATGTCTGTCTGTCTATCATACTGAACTAGACATGTCTGTCTGTCTATCATACTGAACTAGACATATCTGTCTGTCTATCATACTGAACTAGACATGTCTGTCTGTCTATCATACTGAACTAGACATGTCTATCTGTCTATCATACTGAACTAGACATGTCTGTCATACTGAACTAGTCATGTCTATCATACTGAACTAGACATGTCTATCTGTCTATCATACTGAACTAGACATGTCTGTCTGTCTATCCTACTGAACTAGACATGTCTATCTGTCTATCATACTGAACTAGACATGTCTGTCTGTCTATCATACTGAACTAGACATGTCTATCATACTGAACTAGACATGTCTATCTGTCTATCATACTGAACTAGACATGTCTGTCTGTCTATCATACTGAACTAGACATGTCTGTCTGTCTATCATACTGGACTAGACATATCTGTCTGTCTATCATACTGAACTAGACATATCTGTCTGTCTATCATACTGAACTAGACATGTCTGTCTGTCTATCATACTGAACTAGACATGTCTATCTGTCTATCATACTGAACTAGACATGTCTTTCTGTCTATCATACTGAACTAGACATGTCTATCTGTCTATCATACTGAACTAGACATGTCTATCTGCTTATCCTACTGAACTAGACATGTCTATCTGTCTATCATACTGAACTAGACATGTCTGTCTGTCTATCATACTGAACTAGACATGTCTGTCTGTCTATCCTACTGAACTAGACATGTCTATCTGTCTATCATACTGAACTAGACATGTCTATCTGTCTATCATACTGAACTAGACATGTCTGTCATACTGAACTAGACATGTCTATCTGTCTATCCTACTGAACTAGACATGTCTGTCTGTCTATCATACTGAACTAGACATGTCTGTCTGTCTATCCTACTGAACTAGACATGTCTATCTGTCTATCATACTGAACTAGACATGTCTATCCTACTGAACTAGTCATGTCTATCTGTCTATCATACTGAACTAGACATGTCTGTCATACTGAACTAGACATGTCTATCCTACTGAACTAGACATGTCTATCTGTCTATCCTACTGAACTAGACATGTCTGTCTGTCTATCCTACTGAACTAGACATGTCTATCTGTCTATCCTACTGAACTAGACATGTCTATCTGTCTATCATACTGAACTAGACATGTCTGTCATACTGAACTAGACATGTCTATCATACTGAACTAGACATGTCTATCCTACTGAACTAGACATGTCTATCTGTCTATCCTACTGAACTAGACATGTCTATCTGTCTATCATACTGAACTAGACATGTCTGTCTGTCTATCATACTGAACTAGACATGTCTATCTGTCTATCATACTGAACTAGACATGTCTATCTGTCTATCATACTGAACTAGACATGTCTGTCTGTCTATCATACTGAACTAGACATGTCTATCTGTCTGTCTTACTGAACTAGACATGTCTATCTGTCTATCATACTGAACTAGACATGTCTGTCTGTCTATCATACTGAACTAGACATGTCTATCATATTGAACTAGACATGTCTATCTGTCTATCATACTGAACTAGACATGTCTGTCATACTGAACTAGACATGTCTATCATACTGAACTAGACATGTCTATCCTACTGAACTAGACATGTCTATCTGTCTATCCTACTGAACTAGACATGTCTATCTGTCTATCATACTGAACTAGACATGTCTATCATACTGAACTAGACATGTCTATCTGTCTATCATACTGAACTAGACATGTCTATCTGTCTATCATACTGAACTAGACATGTCTGTCTGTCTATCATACTGAACTAGACATGTCTATCTGTCTGTCTTACTGAACTAGACATGTCTGTCTGTCTATCATACTGAACTAGACATGTCTATCTGTCTATCCTACTGAACTAGACATGTCTATCTGTCTATCATACTGAACTAGACATGTCTGTCATACTGAACTAGACATGTCTGTCTGTCTATCATACTGAACTAGACATGTCTATCTGTCTATCCTACTGAACTAGACATGTCTGTCTGTCTATCCTACTGAACTAGACATGTCTGTCTGTCTATCATACTGAACTAGACATGTCTATCTGTCTATCATACTGAACTAGACATGTCTATCTGTCTATCATACTGAACTAGACATGTCTGTCTGTCTATCATACTGAACTAGACATGTCTGTCTGTCTATCATACTGAACTAGACATGTCTGTCTGTCTATCATACTGAACTAGACATGTCTGTCTGTCTATCATACTGAACTAGACATGTCTGTCTGTCTATCATACTGAACTAGACATGTCTGTCTGTCTATCATACTGAACTAGACATGTCTGTCTGTCTATCATACTGAACTAGACATGTCTGTCTGTCTATCATACTGAACTAGACATATCTGTCTGTCTATCATACTGAACTAGACATGTCTGTCTGTCTATCATACTGAACTAGACATGTCTATCTGTCTATCATACTGAACTAGACATGTCTGTCATACTGAACTAGACATGTCTATCATACTGAACTAGACATGTCTATCATACTGAACTAGACATGTCTATCTGTCTATCATACTGAACTAGACATGTCTATCTGTCTATCATACTGAACTAGACATGTCTGTCTGTCTATCCTACTGAACTAGACATGTCTATCTGTCTATCATACTGAACTAGACATGTCTGTCTGTCTATCATACTGAACTAGACATGTCTATCATACTGAACTAGACATGTCTATCTGTCTATCATACTGAACTAGACATGT